>NW_027205604.1:9393745-9471245 GCF_024711535.1 Dipodomys merriami | reverse complement strand
AGATATTGTGCCTTTGGGTTTCATAGTTTTTCTTATGTCTTATGTCTATAGAAGATATGGAAAACCAAGAGTAAATTGTAAAGAAAGTAATAAGAAAGCCAGTGAGAGATTCAGATACTAAACCCAGATCAGATTTTTTTTTTTGAAAATACCATATAGAGGGGTTACAATTACATGGGCAAGATAATGAGTACATTTCTTATCAAGCATTGTTGCCTCCTCCTTTGTTTCCCCTTACCATCCCTTCCTTCCCATCCCCCCACCTCTCCCCCGCCCCCGGCCAAAGTTGTAAAGTTCGTTTTTCGACATAACGACTTGTACATCTCATTGCTGCAATGGGTCCACCTGTATCCCTATTTAAACAATTTGTTTTTTCCCTTCCCCTCCACAAATTATACCAACATCAAATACAGTGAAAGCAGGGGTTATACCATGGGGGAGGGACATACAAAGCAACAAAGAAATCATCTTATAAATGTTAGAAACGATCCCATGAAAGAAAAAACATTTGAATACTTATCTTGGGGTTCATTTCACCTAACATCAACTTATCTGACCTTATCTGCTTGCCAGATCAGATTTTTTAAAGCCTTAGATAGATACAACAGAGGAAAAAGGAATAGCTCTGTTAAATGTGAATTGTGTTCATCATGTCATATCTCTCTTATACTATGCCCAGGGAAGAAGACAGACCCATTTCTATTATTGCTTATGAAATGTAGCAAGACAAACCCCATATGTAGTAATAACTTTTGACTATTTTATAAAAACAATATCAGATGTTTTGGCACCAAAAAAATTAAATCATAGTACATCTGGTCAAAAAATGGAAAAAGCTCACTTTCCAGAAGCATCATGTTGACATTTTTAGGATTTGAATATCATCCTAGTGTGATTTTTTTTTTTTCTTTTCCTTTGCTTGCTTGGGGAGTGGAGACTCAAGAGAAAACGCAGTGAACAGGTTTGTGGCTGCTGTGGCAGAGGTGGTGGTGAGCATTGTAATGTAGCCACCTCAGGAAGAACATTCTTATCCTAGTTCAGTGAGATGCCATTATTCTTGGCCTTGGGGCTTCATTCATAAATATTACTTGCGAGTTTTCAAACCTACATTCGTTTTCTGAGACTGCCATAGTCCAATCTCCCACATACGGAGTCACGAAGCCCAATCTCAATGTGTCACCCAGAGCCACTGTCCCTCTGGATGCTCAGGAAACACCTGTCCCAGGTTTCTCTCCTACTCTGGAAAGCCTCTGCACTGAGGAACCCTCTTTCTCTCTGTGTTTTGAGTGGTGTTCTCCTTATATGTACATCTCTGTATGCAAGTTTCTCCTATTTATTAGGCCAGAAGTCCCAGCATGACTGCATGTCAATTCAACCAATCATATCTGCCATGCCCTAACTTCCAAATAAGGCTGCAGTCATAGGTCCTAGGAAGTAGGATTTGAATGCAGGAAATTTTCAAGGATTCATTGCAAGCATAACAGAGCCTTGGTAGGCAATAGATTAACAATGAAGGTTATTTCCACTGTGGTCTTTTCTCCAGTCCTATTTCCTATTCTTTTAATTTTATTTTATTGTCAGGATGATGTACAGAGGGGTTAAAGTTACATTTCTTGTTAAACTTGTTACTAACTCCCTCATTTTTCTCCCAATTTCCCTCCCTCCTATTCCCCCCCCCCCAAGTTGTACTGTTCATTTCCAACATATTGTCTTGTGAGTATCGCTGTTGCATTGGTTCACCCTTTGTCTCACCATTTTGTTATTCTCCTTCCCTTTCCCAAATTAGATATTCTTAATTTTATTTTGCCAACTTTGGCGCTTGAATTCAGAGCCTGGTCACTGTCTTTGAGCTTTTTTGTTCAAGGCTTGCACTCAACTACTCAAGCCACAGTTCCACTTCTGGCTTTTACTTTTTGGAAGTTTGGGAAAGGCCTAAACTAAACTCAAAGCCCTACATATGAGAAACTGAACTGCCACATTTAGGCATCCCTTAGTACCTGAGTTTTCTCCTGAAAGAGGTAAAGCATAAAATCAATCTATGGTACATTGAGGTAAGGGAGAAGAAACCTACATCAAAATCGACGTGGCCAGTAGACAGAACTTGGAGCTGGGAAGGTCTCAGATAGGACTGGAAACCTGGCAGTCATAAAAAAGATAATTGAGTATCACTATGACATGATCAAGAATTGGGTCATTTCAAATGGGGGGCAAGGGTCCTGATAATAATTTGGTCTTGCCTGGAAGTCGCATTAGACTGCCCCAGCAATGGGGAACAAAACATCCTCACTAGCAATACCCTAGCCACGTCTACAAATGACCTCTACCACTGTTTCTTCCCACACACCAGAGCACCAAATGGCATGTGTGCTCTGTTCTCCGCTCAGGGCATGCTGGAGCAGTCTCTAGAAGTATATAAACCACTTATCTGGAACCTGGAGCATACTTGTAAGCGCCTTTCATTGGATGAGCCCCTTGAACAATTACAATGGGAGGGAGGTGGGGAAGTATCAGAGGCATATTTTAGAAAGCAAATTGAATTCTCCTAGGTACTCTTCAAAAAGAGGACAAAAGGTATTTTCCTAACATGCAAAGGTGAAATGAGAATTCCAGTACTATTCTCCCCTAGAACTCAATGGCATAGGTCACATTAATGCAAAGAGGGCAAACACCATAGGCCAAAGATGTGGTCAACACTAGGCTGCTGCGAGATGAACGTCTTGTGCTATCTGTGTGATGTGAAATTCTGTCTTATTACCCTGCAATAGGGGAAATCAAAACAATGGCAAACCTTCACACACAACGCCTGTCCATCATCTCTGGGCTGTGTAGCAGGAGGACAGTGCAGCCAAAGCTGCCCTCGGAGGATATTAACTCTAAGCACCAATGGAGCACATTGAGAAGCAATTTCACTTCCAGAAGCACCAAGCCTTTTAAGTAGTTTAGGCTTTACTGTTCAGGTCCAGTTGCCAAAAAAGCAAATGAATTGCCAGGTTTCAAAGATACTTGTTTCTCCCTCTCTCTCCTCTCCCTCCCCCCCTCTCTCTCTCTCCTTCTCTCTCTCTCTCTCTCTCTCTCTCTCTCTCTCTCTCTCTCTCTCTCTCTCTCTCTCTCTCTCTCTCTTTCTCTCTCTCCCTCTCTCCCCTCTCTCTGTCTGTCTCTGTCTCTCTCCTCTCTCTCTCTTCTCTCTCCCCCTCTCTCTCCCCCCTCTCTCTCTCCTCTCTCTCTCTTCTCTCTTTCTTCTCTCTCTCCTCTCTCTCTGGCAATCAGAACTATCTCCTATCTCCTTGTTTCCCTTCTAATCAGCCCCTGTAGAAGGGCATGTCTGTGCAGTAACAATTTGAAATCAACAAAGCATCGTTTCCAGTGACCAGTTTGCCTCAATCTGCTTGCAGACTGTCCCTCGGGCTCCTATGGAGCTGGCTGTTCTTCAGAATGTCAGTGTGTGGAGAACACCCTGGAATGCAGCGCCAAAAATGGTACTTGCACCTGCAAACTGGTTACCAAGGCAACCGATGCCAGGAAGGTACAATCAGATGATGGCTTTCCATTCTCTGCTAATAATACCGAGCATTTGTGAAGCATCCTATGATCATTCATTAGTTAATCTACTGGTGTCCTCAGGAGGTGTGTGTGTGTGTGTGTACCTTATGAGCCCCCTAGGACAGGTGAGGAAACTGAGATCCACAGCAGTAAAGTGATTTAACCTTGCCTCTCCACCCTCTGCTGTTAGCAGGCCCCTTGCTAGCCAGAAAAAAAGTGAAGAAAGATCACATTGCAGAGAATCTTATCAAAAAAGGAGATCAATGCTGGACACTCACATTGTCCAACTGAGCTGATCAACCGAGGCTATCACTAGCTTCTAGAATGAAAGAATTGTTCTCTTTATGTCTAATAATTAATCATACAAACAAATTCAACTCAAAGAGATTTAACCAGGGGAAAAATTCCCTTTCTCAAATATCTCAATATTGCATTGGTTCTAAAGGAATTTATAAACAGAAAAGTTTATGGACAGTGTGTTTGTAATCATTAGTAACACATAGATTGAGGAGTTGTACATAAAATGTGGAAAGTGATATCCCAGTGTAAGTGGTTTGTGGGCTTATAGAATGTTCATTCACGCTTTCAAAAATCTTACATCAAATTTTCACTGAACCAAATCAGTACCACACTTCTTAACTCTGTAACCTGCAAGCTTTCCCTGAACATTTTGTTCCTGTTCCCATAGCATAGATCACCTTCCACCATACTCCATGCTCAAATTATTGCTATTTCTAACATGTGTCACCTGGCTCTTCCTTCTAGAAACTGAGCCGTGTGAGGAAAGGGTAGATGTCCGCTTTGTCACTCAAGGGTCCCAAGCTCCTAGGACAGTCTAGCTAGCATACAGATGGTGCTCAGTAAATGTTTCCTTGAATTAATATGTAGCTATACCCAGTTCCTTTTTATTTTTTATGCATTTTCTTACATTAGCATGTATTTTGCATTAAGCATTCACTACTGTCTTTCTTGGGGAAAATATCATAGTTTTTTTTTCTCTTTAGTACAAAACTCACAACATATAAAGTCACTATAACTGATGGTAAGTTAGCATACCTTTCGTTTCTATAGAAATCCAGAGCGCAATGGTGCTGCAAATCAGGGGGGAATAGTGGTTTTGAAAGAAAGTATATGGTTTAGGTTTATATACAGAGGCAGACGCTGGGATCGCACTTTGTTCTGGCCCCTCGGCTATCATCAGTGGCTCTATATCACAAAGCTTTTGTGGAGCTCAGTGAAAAACAATGCTGCTGCTCCTGGCTGTCTTGGCCAGGAGCTGTCTGGGCAAGGCTGCCCAGCCAGCTTCCTGTGAGGGCTCCTTGGGTAATGAACTGGACATTTGTAGGCCTTGTCTCATCCAGAACAAGAATTAACTCAGGCCCCACTCCAAAGGACTGGGAAACCTGGAGCTGACCCCTTATTCCTTTTCTTATTGGGGAAGCCATGCTCTGGAAGTCAATGCCCAAGAAGATGGCACCATCCACACACACCTGGGGAAATTTAATTGATCCAGGTGATGTTTTTCTAAAGCAGCTGCTGAACATACTTCATTGGAAAGTGCTTCTGAGATCCCCACTGTGAGTGAAAATGAGTTGAAAGTCTATGGAAATCAGCAAAATAGAGAGGTCACCATAATCTCTGGAAAACATATTATTTTTCAATCAGATAACTGTCCGATTCTGATATTTGTGTCTAACCACACAGTGAAATTATGAATCAAGACGGGAGCAGGTGAATGGGCTCACGGTGATTGGCAGTTGAAATCAAGGCAAGAAAGAGCGGCTGGAGAGCTTTGCCTGATGAAAATCAGGCCTGTTGTTTCCCTTCCTCCATTCCAAAAGAGTGAAGCAGCCCGAGTGCCACCAGAACCAGGCAGAGCCTTAAAAATCGCAACTCCAGACCTATGTCTAGATTACAGATGAACTACAAATTGTTTCAATAGTGTTAATGAACCATGTTCCCCATAATCAGCATTGGGTCTTATTTTAGCTTATCAGCAATGATGTCTAAGAATAAAAGAGGTAGGTTCTTTAGTCTGTGGGGAAATACATACATATAACATATTATTATATACATGTAATGTGTTATATGTATGATATATTATAACTAAATATATAATCTGTAAGGGGAAACATATATACATATATGTGTATATAGATATATGAAGAAACATCCCTTTTTGAAAAGCAATCAGTGCTTTTGACTGGTCTTGATTAGTTTGGATCCTGGACTGTTTCGGACCATGGCTACAGGCAGACTTCTGAAGGCAAAAGACCCTTAAGTACCTCTGAGGAGATCCATGTAACTCCGATACCAACATAAGAAAGATACCTTTTTATTAAAATAGCTCCATATCAGTAGTGCATACCTATAATCCCAGCAGTGTGAGAAGCAGAGGTAGAAGGATCATGGCCTAAGACAACTCAAGCAAAAAGTACAAGGTCCTGTTTGAAAAATGACTATAACAAGAGGACTGATGTATGACATAGAGAGGACACCTGCTTAGCAAGTTCAAAGCCCTGAATTCAAACCTCAGTATCTCTCTCTCTCTCTCTCTCACACACACACACACACACACACACACACACACACACACACACACACACACACACACACACACACACACACACACACCCCACAGAGGAGTTCTGTGCAAACATCTACTTTAATGTTGTACATTTCTAGGCCCAGGATAATGGAGTCAAAAGGTGCTGCATCTCTAGTCATAGAGTAAGTTGGGTGTAGGGGGAAGAGCATCAGAGGAGCAAGACAATCTGATTCAAATGCCATTTGCTACCTATTCACTTTGTGGTCCCAGGGAGTCACTTAATGTCTCTGAGCCTCATGTGAAAGTTGCTATAGGCATGTGTCTGTGCAAGCATGATCTCGTTTACATGCCCAGTTGGGCAAAAGCAGATATACACATTCTAGAACACATCATCATAATTCCATCATCTAGTCACTAAAGAATAGCTCTATTATCCTTTCCAGCCTGACTTGGTTTGAAGTTAAGTTTCTAGCATAGCTGTAGATTTACAAAAGGGTCACTATTTCCCCTGTATGAAACTAATGTTCTCCATCAGTTTCTAATCCTAGTGATTTTGATGGTGAAAGATATTCTGACATCTCTAATAAGGCTCAGGGCTATCCAAAGCATCCTCCCACCGCCCCCCCCGAACTTTTTTCTAGTTCAAAGGACATTCAACAAGGCAGTCTCTGGTTCCTCAGTACCGACCTGCCATACTGGGTCCATTCATAAAGTGCACCAGTTCTGAGCATAGCCATTCTAGCTCAGAAAAGAAGCAAAGACTGGGAGATGAGACTTCAGGAGGACCGCGTTGGGAGGGGCTGCTTCCTGAACCCCCCCCCCCACCTCTGGAGCTTCCTTTACAAATTACACCTCATTTTCATGTTTTGTGCTGTGCCACTGGCTCCAAAGATATATATCAAAATTGCTTCCATTGTTACTGCCTAGAAAAAAAAACAACCACAACATCACATTTTCACAAAAAGCTAACCACTGTATCCTTGTTTCTAAAGTGACAAGATAGAGCATCATGTTGATTTCTTCAGGGAATATTTTTGGAAGTGCTATAAATCCTCAGAGGCTGGGCTACTAGAATGTTTCTTTCTTTGCAGTTCAGGCACACACACACACACACACACACACACACACACACACACACACACACACACACAGAGGCACACAATTTGCCAGCTCACTTAGACAGCAGTAGAAATCTGGGAGCATCTTGAGCTTCATTATAAGTCTGAGCTGCTTTCTTTCTGTGTTTATTCTGCAAGCTTGCCTTGATGGTCTCTAGACATGAATACCGGCTCTCCTGTAGCCCTTGTGAAAGTGGAGGGTGGTATGACACCAATAAAAAGGGGGGACAGGGAACCTGTGACTACATTCCTGCTTGCACGGGAAACATCTGTACCCCGTATCAGAAAAAATCCTAGAGGGGGTCACGAAGGAAGATAAGACAGTCCAGAGATTCCCAAATTCTCACTGCTAAAACAACACACCGTTGTGCTGCAGTACATAATTCAACTGTCTATGGTTGGATAACAGAACAGTGATTTATCATCTCCTTGGAGTCTGGGTTTTGACGAGATGGATCAGGTGGCTATTTCAGTAAGTAGAGCAGTTGAGGCACACTAAACTTGGTTGGGCTGCTTTGTGGGGTGGCGTCTGTGGGTGGATAGTTTGGACTTTCTCCTAGAAAAACCATTTCAGTGCAGCATTCCAAGAAGCAAAACTATTAAAGTTCCCTAGTCCAGCCTCAGAATCCTTCCGACATCCAGTCCCCCATTGCTTCTATGTGGGTTGAAGCAAGTGATAAAGCAAGTCCGCTTTAAGAAAGGAGAAAGAGAGTCTATCTCCTGATTCAGAAAATCTCACTGCCAATGATCTGCAAGTTGGGAGATAAAATTGCAACCACTTTGGGAACCAATATACTAAAGTGTAATATTTAAAGTCATACTGAAAATCACTTTAAGAAATTCTGCACTGGAGTTATCATTCTTTTCAGGATGGGAGTAAAGTCTGCTAAAATGTGACTAGCTAAATTGAACCTGTTTCAAAGAGTCAATAAGACTATTTCCTTACCAAGGCCTCTGTGAATGTGATTCTTATCTGAATCTGTGTTAGTCCTGCCCACAACACTGCCTTCTCTGATCTTCCCATAGTAATAGGGTGGCTTAAGAGCTTGAGCAAGCCTATGGGCTGGATGATCCTGATGACATGTTTCACACTTGTCCAATAAAGACAGACAAGAGTCAGTAGATCTTGGATTATGATATGCTATCTTTTATGTATGGGGCAGGAGAGTCATCATTTTGTGTGTAGGGGGGGGTGCACATGCACATACGCGTGCATGTGTGCGTGCGCGTGCAATCCAGTACTGGAACTTGAACTCAGAGCCTAGGCACTGTCTCTGAGTGTTTTCTGCTCAAAGCAAGCACTCTACTAGTTGAGCCACAGCTCTACTCCCAATTGTTTGCTAGTTAATTGGAGATCAAAGTCTCATTGACATTCCTGCCCAGGCTGGCTTTGAATTGTGGCCCTCAGATCTTAGCCTCCTGAGTAGATAGGATTACAGGTGTGAGCCACTGATGTCCAGCTGATACCTGGCTATCATTTTACCAGTTGTGCACAAAGGTGTGAATTAGCCTGGAACCAGAATCATAAGTCATCAATATAAAAGACAGCCGCAGAATAATACTTAGCACTTTGCTAATCTGTGATCATTTGGGGAAACACATGGCTGCCCCTAAGGCTCACCCACAAGCAAAGGAGAGAGGACAAAGGTCTTTGCCTGACAGCTCTTCTGTTCGTGAGGCGATAGGTTCTGTTGCAGGGCTGTCACTCTAGCCCTGCTGACAATCATTTCAAATAGTTTAAATGTTTGCCCAAGCAGCAGCTACTATCCCTAACCCACTTGTTTGCTTAAAGAAAGGCAGGCTTAAAGGTAAGAATTTACATATTCAGAAGGTAGCTTCTTGCTATTTCCACAGTGAAGTGACATTTCCTCCTGTCTAACTCAACCTTAATGGAATAATTATTAAGCAGATAGTAATAAAGTTTATACTGTTCCAACTGTCAGGTTTTATAAATAGACAATTTAACAACAGTGAAGAAAAAGACAAACTGTTCCTGCCCTACCATATTATTTTTCGTATTTTTGTTACAGTTTACCCATTCTAAGATTTCAACTCCTATTATTTCACAATAGTCTTAAGACATTTTTTGGTGATGAGAAATATTCACTTAAATTTTGTTGTCAAGCCAAATCAGGTTCTATATTAAACTGAATAGGCAAAATAGATTCCCTCCTAATCCAGCTCCAGTTTGGTTTTACATTGTTATCTGATTTTACACATAGAAACACAAATTATAAAATCACCATAATAAGGTATTTAGGAAAAAATGAATGAGACTGAATGATAGGACTCAGAAAAATGCTTCACGCATGCTTCACAAAGAATGTGGCATTTTTAAAAAGGCTTGTATTTGAAGAGAGACATACAACATTTCTCTAAATATCTCGTTACACTGTTCACAGAATTTAAAAACCCAGTTGCTCTGCATAATGAACTGTGGAAGCATTTATATGCCGTATGAGATAATATGTTTTACAAAGAGGAGAAACCAAAAAAACTATTTTAAAGATATCAGTTTTATATAAATCTCATTGTTTGAACATTATAACTGAACATACTTAGGGAATTTTCTTTATAAGAAAGATTTTATTCCACTGTTAGAAACCCTTCTGGGTTTTGCTAAGTTGATTTATGAGCCTGTGTATGTCTGATGTGTGTGTGTATGATGTATGAGTGTGTGTGTTGTATGTACGGTATATGTATTGTATGTATGGTGTGTGTGTGTGTGTGTGTGTGTGTGTGTGTGTGTGTGTGTGTGTGTGTGTGTGTGTAGGGTATGTGTAGGGGGAAATCAGCTTTATGTGGTGGTAGTATAGTTTCAAAGGCTCTCATATCCTTGATAAGACAGTTTAGGGTATTTTTGATATATATTTTTTAATATTTATTTTTATTAACTGGTTTACAAAGGGATTTCAAATCAAGAAGTCAGTTTATACTGTATCTTGATCAATATCATCATTCTCCCCCACCTTTGCCCATTCCATCCCTACCCTGAAGTTAGGTAGCCCAATTTTTACATAATGTAAATTGAATACCCACCCTTCCTTCCTCCATTCATGTGATTCTCCCCACAGCTGCCACCCCAAACATGTTTTTCCTTCCTGGTATTTGTTTTGATGAATGAGACATCCATTGCTCAGAGGAGTTCTGTTTTTGGATTCTTCCCCTAAGGATTCTTCTCCCTTAGTTTGTGTGTAAATGCTTTGAGCCCTGTATATGTTACGATGCATGTTTATATTTAGATCTAGCTTCCCCATATGAGAGAAAACATATGCTGTCTGTCTCTCTGAGCTTGGCTTACTTCACTTAACATGATTTGTCCTAGGTCCATCCATTTTCCTGCAAGTGACATAATGCAGTCTTTGTAACGAATATGTAAAATTCCATTGTGTATAAGCATTTCCTTGATCCACTCATCCATTGTAGGGCCTCTGAGTTGTTTCCAAAACTTGGCTGTTGTGAATAGTACAGCAATGAACATGGATGTGCAAGCGTCTTCATGGTATCCTGGCTTCTGATGTTCTGGGCAGATGTTCAAGAGTGATATGGCCAGATCATTGTGAAGTTCTAAGTTTAGTTTTTTGAGGAACTTCCAAACCTCCTTCCAGAGTGGATGTACTAATTTACATTTCTACCAATAGTGTAATAAAGTTCCTTTTTTCCCCATTCTCCCCAGCATTTGTCATTTATTGTTCCTAGTCTCAATGTTAGTCAATCTTACAGGAATGGAAGGGAATCTCAATCTTGTTTCTTATTTCCTTTATGGCCAGGGATGTTGAGCATTTCCTTATGTGTTTATTGACCATTCTTGCTTCTTCTTCTGTGTGTGAGTCAGTATTGGGGTTTGAACTCAGGGCCTGGGCACTGTCTCTTAGCTTTATTCTCTAAGCTGGTGCTCTACCACTTAACCAAGCTCCACCTTTGGTGGTTAATTGGAGAAAGTCTCACAGACTTTCCTGCCTGGGCTGGCTTTGAATTGTGAACCTTAGACATCCTAAGCCTCCTGAGTTGCTAGGATGACAGGCTATGGGAGCTCCTTGTCGGTTTTCTTGCTATGTACCAGAAAAAGAAGTTCAATTTTTTTCCTAATTCTACCATTATTTCTTATCACAAAAGTACGAAGTAGGAACACCCTAAACATCCACCCATTGGACAAGACTCAAGGTAGGATTTCTGTTTTGGATAAACGTAAAATGTCAGGAGAATTGATATTAAATGCTATATGCCGAGAATGACTGAACTTTGTAAGGATGTGTATCTCAGGTAATATGTATGGAAATCTGTAGTAGTAAATGCAGCAATAGTAAATGGAAATTGTAAATTCATTCCAAATCATGAATACCTTAGATGAATATTTTTGTCTATTAAAGTCTTTGTAGCTCCCATTCTTGCAACTATACTACTCCCTTTTAATAATCTGAATGGCATGGGGAGGTGACATCAACTTTTGAGCAATCACTGTGTAAATATCTATCAGTGTAGGAGAGCCATCTATTCCCAAAGCCATGTGTGGTAGCTGTGACTTTCCCATTTGATGAAAATGTTCTTCCTTCCGTGTTGCTGAAGTACTAGCTATTAAATTTGAGGCCATTTTCTCCTTTTTGTCCTGATGGGAGTGTTGAGCTTGGTTCATCCATACTATCAAAACTTACAACAAACAAGCACCTCCAAACAAATACAATGATTTTTCCTCTGAATACTTCCTATCTTTTCCTTCAGAAACCACACTTTATATTTGTTAGTTATTTGGTGATCTTCATTTCGGAACTTTGCCTTGTTTTTCATAAATCTTAACAAAGTAGGTCTTTCTCTTCCATACTCATGAAAAGAGAGAATGAGGGGGAAAGATGAGGTAAAAAGGAAAATACTAATTCTGAAGACCGCCACGTTTGAAGCATGATTTGCTAAACCTTCATGAAAACATTCTGTTCACATCAGCTTTCCCTAGAAAGCTGGGGACGGTTGAACAACTGACACTCTGAAATACAAAACACCTAGTTGTATACTTTGCCCATTTCCACAATTTAGTATTCCCATCATAATAATGACCCACAAAATTCCTGAAGATTTAGTAATTGGCCATTCCAAGCTGTGTTTACTACTACAGATTTCCACATATATTACCTGATATCCACATTCTTACAAATTTCAGTCAATCTCTGCACACCTCTGATTTGTGAACATTGTGCTCAGAGTACAAAAAAAAAGTTTTTAAGCTTTCTTTTGTCTTTTGTGTATGTATGTGTTCCAGTCCTGAGACTTCCATTCAGGTGCTGGGTGCTGTCCCAGAGCTTTGTGTTCAAGGCTAGTGCTCTACCACCTGAGCCACACTCTACTCCTAGCTTTATGTTAGCTAATTAGACAGAAGAGTTTCCCCGATCTTACCTGCCTGGGCTGGCATGGAACAAACCACAACCCCCAGATTTCCGCCTCCTGAGTAGCTCTGATTCTAGGCCTGAACCACCAGCAGCTGGCTTCTTTTGCCTTTGGATATGATTTTTCATATGGCCATGTTACTGTTGGTTCAAAGCAGATGACCAGTTTGACTTAATGAACAGAGTCTCAATCAATGAAAATACTGTGTTGGTGTGTTGTATTCTAGAAACAAAAATCAATAGTTTGAGCTGATTCAAGATTCAAAAAGTGAAACAAAAAAAATTGCGTTACTTTATGTGAGAATATCCTTTTTTCTCAAGAATTTATTTAAATTCAGATTTGAAATGTGTTCATTTGTTCCCTTTAGCAGCATTTAAGCTGTTTTCCAACTTTTTCTACCACATATAACACAATCCCAGGGCTGCTTTTGGCTTTATAACACATCTTTACTTTTCCAAAAGAACAGTGTATGTAGGAATAGCACAAATATAAGCAACTGAAGAAAAAAAAATAATAACTTTCAAAGAACAATTAAAAGTTCCATAGCAGCAAACAGAAAGATGTGAGATGCATCCAAAATGCTAGGTCCTCTCCCGGAAGTGACTGCAAATCTGATTTTTAAAGTTGCAGTGAAATAAATTGTGTTTAAATAATACATCTCCCATCCTTTCCCACCGTGAGATGCATTTCGCTTACCAATCTGTTTCTCAGCAGGCGGTCCAACTCGAGAAAGTATCAGCAAAATGTCAGCTCCCGCAGAGAAGTGCGACAGAGGCGACTCTGAAGCACTGACAGGCCTTTCAAAAAGCTATTGTGCAAATTCGGTTTTAAAATAGTGATGTGGTGGAGGAGTGATGGGTATGTCATTACCAATGCGTCATCTCCCACCACTGGGAGGAGGGGGTGGTGGTGTGGAGCTGGTCTAAAACCATTAATTCATGAGGACCTGGACTTCCACAGACTTGTCTTCAGACCTGTGTGTATAAAACATTAATGTTCAAATTAATTTTCAGTTTTTTAAATAAACACCCCATTGAATGGGGCTTTGTCCATTCTCTTCTTGACTGGATGGTGTCCTTGTATAGGATTGAAAAATAAAATATAGCATATATAGGACTGGAAATAAAAATAGATCAAGCATGGTGGGTCACACCTGTAATCTCAGCTACATAGCAGGTCTTAGAAGGATTGAGATCCAAGTCAGCACAGGAAAATAAAATATTGTGAGACTTTATAAAATAGAATACCGAATTAACAACTGCAGCACACACACACAGCTAACACACACACACACACACACACACACACACACACACACAAGAACCAACTGAAAGAATGTAATTATTAATTCAGGACTAGATAATCAAATGAAATACCTACCATCCCTGTATATACTATGAAACAACATTTAATATTGACCTTATAACCACCTGCTTGTAAAACTGGGGGAAAATAGACATTCCTTCAAGAAGATTGCAAAGAACAGCGTAAGTCATCAGGAGTAAGATGATGAAGGCTGTTCTTTTAAGGGCCCACATTTCTAGGCTGCCAAAAGCATTGACAGACACAGCCAACAGCAGTGCTGGAATGCTGAGTATCCTACCAGTCCGTGCTCAATTTCTTGATGGAGGGCTGATGCTTCCTGTTTGTCTGTTTGCAGCACAGCCAACTTATTTTTACAGCCTAATCTGCTTCCTGCACCACAGCAGTAATGAGAGTTCTCAGTGGGACCTGACGCCAGCCAGGGTACCTGCCTGTCCAACTGGACGAACCTGATGACAGATGCTGAAAATCAGAAGCTGATTATAAATCCTGTTCTTCATCTACCATAAATAACAACCGGAGGATTTTTTTCCCAGCACTGTGCAGATGTTGAGTGGTCCCAGGCTTCTTTGTGTTTATTGGGCTCCCCAGTCTTAACTGTGTTTAAAATTCTCTTCATGTGTTGGTAAGCATAGTTGGCTATTTGCTGCCAGTAGTCCCTGATTACTCACGTTGATTGTTCCAGAGTTCTGAATTGGATATCTGGCAGAGCTCAGAATAAATTCTTATTTCTACAAAGTGAGTCATCCAGAAACTTCACCCTCTTGTACACACATCTTTCATGGAGACACAGATACAACCTTTTCATGAGTTTTTAGCTGTGCCCAGGGTCAACTGAAGCTTGCAATTTTTATCTACTTAAGACTGGGTGTTTATTTTTACTTATTTGGCCTGCATTTATTCTACTTTTATTTTTTTAACAAGGAAGAATGTTTAATTTTATTTTCCCTTTGTAATAGAATTCAGCAACAGAATACATAAGCAAGGGTTTGGGAGCAGATTGGCCACAAGTGACAATCAAGGAACTTTGAGATTCTCTTGTAGCCTCCATAAGTTACAGAGATGTCACAGGAAATGTCAAAATGAATGTCCAATGAATTTACGCTGAAAATTAAGCTCAGAAGCTTACAACTGTGTAGAAAGTGTAGATAGGAGTATTGTGGTCCTCTGAGGGCAGCCTTGGGGGAAAACGCAAAATCCTACCTGAAAAATAAAGAGCAAAAAGGACTAAGGTTGCAGCACAAGTGGTAGAACACCTGCCTAGCCAGCACAAGGCCTTGAGTTCAAATTTCAGTACCATCAGAATTTTTTTAAGAGAAAAAAAATTCTTATAAATGAAATTGACTTTGTTCTACTATTATTATATCTTTACCTCAAAATATAAAGTCCAGTCTGGCAGGTAGAACTGATTTTTTTTCTACTTTGTTTCTATTTATGCAGCTATATCTAAATATCAGTTTCTTTTGAGGCAAAGATCTTTCAAAGTTACACATGGTATAGATTGTCCTAAGAATTTTGTCCAGTGCCTTGAAGTCATAGTATTCACTGAGTTTTAATTTTTCTATTGTCTACTGACACTTCTCTCTATATATAATTTCCTAAGTACTATAAAGGCATCTAAAATAAGACACCATATCTTCTTGTCCTTAAGAAGTATGTGTACAATTTCATGAAGAAAAAAAATTGTACAAATCTTTTATTTAAATTATCTTGTGTAAGAAGACAAAGGAGTAGATGTGGGTTAGACAAGATAGGAGAACAGCATTAATCCTACTAGGATAATCCATGAAAACGTTCTTTAAAAGGAGGGGCTATCAGATACATTTCATTTATTCAGTCATTAATTCATTCAAATGAATCCTCAGGACTGAGCCCAGGATCTCACACTTGCTAGGCAAGGACTCCACCAGGTGACCTTTGCCCCTTAGCACTCAGCTAAACTGGGTAGAAAATTTGAAGAGTAGACTGGTCTAAGGTTCCTTGCAGGCACAAAGATGAAATGGTGTGAAGTGTGCAAGGGTGTGGAATTGGGAGTCGGATGTGGTGAGAGATGAGGGTAAAAGGGATGGAACAATGGACAATCAAGAAGGTCCCGGGACTCCTTAATGAATTTAAAACTTGTTTCTTGGAAGTACTCAGGAAACCCTGAAGTTTATGAGGAGTAACTGAATACAATCTCAGCCATATTACATATCTGCTCCTTCCTTCATATGTGGTGATTCATTTTTCTCTACTTCTGAATTTGCTTCCAGAAAGACACCAAGACTTTTCTGTCCTTAAGTTTTATTGCACAGAACAATTTTAAAAAACTATAGTCCTGGCTTACCAAAATATCACTTTCTATCTCAGCTTAAAGCTTACCATTTTGCCTGACTGCAGCCCCTCTCGCTTTTAGAAGTCGAGGAGAAGGAAATGGTGATGTTCTTTCCTCTGTGCTACCCCTGTTCTGGGCTCCCACTGCTTTTTGGTGGATCCCTTTGAAGGTAACCACTCACTATTCAGCTAGCATTTGGCTGACAGGAAATGTGCTCCTTTATTTTGAAGTTGGTAGAAATGTCTCTCGAGAGTCTCATCTTCAAATGTAGATCATTCATCATCTCTTCATCTTCCAATCTCCAGAAGGCACATAGCAAGCTCTTAGAGTTATTCTTCAAAACCCTGCATCCTTGGCTTAGGATGAGAGTGGATGAAGTCAACATCTTGTGACAATCTGAAATGTTCTCTAGCATGGTAATGAATACATGCAGTTAGGGTCTATTCTCCTGGATTGCTAATCCTGGCTTCTCTGTTTCATTAGTCACCTACTTAACTTGCCTTCCTTTCCTTATCTACAAGATGGGATTCATAAAGGATCTATCTCATGAAATTATTATATAGATAAATAACAGTAATATAAATTATGCCCTCGGAAAGGCATTTAGTGCATAGCATACATCCATGCAAGGATAAGTTAAAAAGAAATTACCTGAAAAGTTAAATATGGCAAAACTAGATTGATACCGGTGAGCAAAACCTGATTGTCTCACATTTATCTGTTTGAAGTTTCTGCTACAAATTTTGACAATGAAAGTTTTTATTCTGCATCCTACAACTTGTCTTATACCTTCTAATCCTCATGAAATCATCTTGTGAGGTAAATATTATTATCTTCACCAATTTCAGGTTAGTGAAGAGACAAGCAACTTTTCCCAGGTATAAGGGTAGATAAGTAAGATAATGAGTTCGGTTTGAAATTCA
Organism: Dipodomys merriami; assembly: GCF_024711535.1. Taxonomy (NCBI): domain Eukaryota; kingdom Metazoa; phylum Chordata; class Mammalia; order Rodentia; family Heteromyidae; genus Dipodomys; species Dipodomys merriami. The sequence goes on along the minus strand of NW_027205604.1, from coordinate 9,454,103 downwards.
CGTGGTTTGTTTCCAATGACTGCTATGATTGCATAAAACAAAGAGAAAGAGGAGGGGAAGACAGAAGGCATGAGAGATAAACAGAACTAGGAAAGAAAAGATGACTGAAACTCCAGATCATACAATAAATAAAGAAGGGGGTACTGTAAAACAAATACAAAAATTACTTGGCAAATATAATTTGAGGTTTTGTGAGTATGACATGCAGGAGCAATATTTGGGAGAGGATCAGATTATAGAATTATAGCTTAGGTATGAGAACAATCCACATACAGATGAGTTTGAAGAAATGATCAAGCAGCAGATTGGAATGGGGAAAGCCAAGAAGAATATGAGCAGAAATGGAATAAATTTCCTACATTTTAGAGAATGTATAGAAATGGAAGTCAATGAATAAGATTAAGATTCACCTAGAACAAGCAACAAAACTGACAACCTTAGACCCCAATTCAATCTGTAGATGTGTTGTCAATAGCAGGCAAATTTCTTTTTAAACCAAAGATGTAATAATTTAAGGTTCGAAAGATGGATCAACCCTGGGGAGAAAATGCCATCCTTGAATTAGCTCCTCCCCCGTTTGAGATAGGGTGGGGCTTTCGAGTGGAGTTGGCGAAGTTCCTCCTACTCCCTGTGGATCAATTGCTGACACTTGTGCACTGCCAGTTAACTGCCTTGTCACTTGTGCTTCTGAAAGTTAGAATACAAAATCATACAATTCAGAGATATAATTCCAGAAAATAATGCCTTTCAAGGAAAAAAATAATTACAATTTCTTATATTGCTTTAAAAAATAAGAAAGAAAGAAATGGACAACTACTGAAGCCCTTGAGCTCTGTTATAGTATTTAAAGAAAAATGTACAGTGTTCTGGAAAAAAGAATATGAATATAATTGGAATTCAAAGAAAACCAGAAAAGTGAATACAGTAAACATCTTTAGACTAATGTATCAGAAAACTTGATCATGAAGAAAGGTGGCTAGTCTTTCCTTTTTCCCCTTCTCCCTTTCTTTCTTTCTTTCATTTCTTCCTTTTGACTCTATCAACAAAAAGCTTAACATCTTCTTTACCACTCCAAAATGCATTACCTTTCCTGTTGGTTAACAAGCATCTAGTGTCTATTGATGAGTCTTATTCAGTCTCACTCTTTCTTAACCTAGTATATCAAAGCAAATGTACTCCTAGTAAGAAGGATTCAGAGGCTATGAGATTTGTTAGCATTGAAGTAAAATCAAATATTCAGAAATGTCCTTTGATGTGAAATTTTCAAAGAATATGTTTACATAATTTAGAAGTAACTTTGGGGGCTGGGTGTGGTGGTGGATGCCAGTTAAAAACCCAGCTACTACTGAGGCAGGGGTAGGAAGATTTCTATCTGACGCTGGGCTGGCTGTTAAGGAACAAAACATGAGATCCTACCAGAAAAACAAACTAAAAAGTTATGGTATGGTTTAAGTGGTAGAGTTCTTCACTAGCAAGCAGGAACATCTGAGTTCATTCTTTAGTACTATCAATAAATAAAGTATTTCCTTAACACATTCATTTAGGTTTTTTCCCCTCTTACTGTCAAGTTTTTATTTATCTCCTTTCCCTCTCATGTACATCCACATACCACATTTATATTATGTATTCCGAAGTCATAAATTTTGATATTCTAATGTTTAAAATGTAGGAGCATCTTACAACTGATAACACAGCAAAACATAACTATATTTGTAATTTTCTAACACAGTCTATTTTCTAGGAACACATTGAAGGGAAGTGTCTGTGACTATATTACACATAATTTCTATCTGCTAGGCCCAGAGGGAGATAGAATGGGAAGGAAAATTCAGATGAAATATGTGTATTTAATCAATTTTCAAACAGTTTGAAGTGGCTCAATTTTAAATGCCTGATTGATCATACTAGTTATTTCAAAGCTGGAATAAATAAGTGCCTGTTGGCTTCAGACACAATAGTGATAGTCGTTCTGTGATATCTGTATTTGCTTTTGTTCTATAATAAACATGACAGGCCCAAGAACTAGGAGGAAAAAAATCCTTCTGCTATTTTAAGATACTGTCGATCTTACTAACTGTGTTTTTGTGCGATCATTAATCAATTGTCTGAATATGGAGAAGAAAGGGAAAGAAGTCTGCTGGCCACTTAATGTGCCTTACTTTAGCTCAGCAGCAAAGAAAGCTCAGACTTTGTGAATGTCAGCCTTTGTTAGCATAGCCACATAATTAATGTGTTTTGGAAGCTTAGCTGGCAACTTCTTCAATCCGGAAGGAGCAGCTCCAGAAAATCATTGAAACTATATATGTATTTCCTCCAATATAATGTGAGTTAGCTAGTACCAAAAAATTATATTTTATCATATGCTAGCATCTGAAATAGACCCATTGTTTATTTCAACTAGACATGCTACATTTTAATTTAAATTGAAGAGAATGCAAAAATGATAGGGCTAACATGCCATACGTAGTATTTTATAGAGGATGTCTACAATTGCTGAGATGATCAAGCATCCTGATTTCTAGCTCTATATTAGTTTGAAGAATTAATTCTGTAGGTTTCACGAAACGTTTTCACATCTATTAATACATTCAAACTTGGAAAATCTGAAGGAAACAATGATGCTCAGTGCAACCTTATGCTACTGAAGAATGGCAAAGAAACCAATTCCACATCTGTGTGTGTGTATGTGTGTGCGCACACTCACACATGCACACTAGTACTGAGGATTGAACTCAGGGCCTCACATGCTCACTTAGCTGTGTCCCTCAAGGTCAGCACGCAACCACTTAAGCCACACTAACACTGCTGCCTTTTTGCTGGTTAACTGAAGATAAAACTCTCATGGATTTTCCTGTCCATACTGGCTTTGAACCATGATCTTCAGATCATAGTAGCTAGCATTATAGGTATGAGCCACCAGAGCTCAGTCCAATTCCACTTCTACTTAGTCTCTTCAGTTTTTATTTTCCGCAACCCTGAATCATATGTTCCTTAAAATGACTAGTTTGCCATGTTATGCCAGTATCATTGATTTTCTATGCAACTTACTTCTCTTCTGGATTTTCAGAAACTAAAAATAAGAGAAATCTGGTTGATAACATGGAAGCACTACATATTAAATAATGGATACTTTTCAGAGTCCCAGATAAACGTTTATACTTGTTACCCTTTGCAAAGTGGCACATTTCTGCACACTTAATATTCGAATTCAGTAGCCACCTGATAAGACAATAAATTATCCCACTCATCTGTTCTAGATTAATTTTTCAAATTTTCATAATTTTATTAGTTCTTGACATGGCCTTTAAAGCTTCGCAAGAATATTAATAACTCATTAATTGTGAATTATGTGTCAGCTTTGAAGTCAAAGATTTGGAGTGGACTTCTTTAATTCTTATTAGAATTAAAATATATTTGCCCTGAAAAGAATGCATAATGTAAGACTCTCTGCCTTTTTCACCAGCTCCAATTTCTTACTGACAGAAACACATACCCAGAGACAGTTAACTTGATTATCATCAACAATTAAATGAGATGGTATGGCCACACACACACACACAAGTAGAGAGGAAGGTCTCCAAGAGAAGACAGATAGGTTAGCTCTCTGGCCTGTGTAATTTGATAGCTCTGAAGCCAATCAGAACAAATGTCACTTGGGAAATAATCACTGTCTAAAATCTGTATGTTGTTTTTATAAAGTGTATACATATAAAGTGTATACATATAAGATAATTGATCAAAAATTAGATATTTAAATAAAGAATAGAGGAAATTGGAGAATTACGAGGAATCAGGAAATAAAGAGGGTGACAGTCGAGAAGAAAGTTCTACAAGAGTTTGTTTCAACTTACATAATTCTGACTTTGATGTGTTCCTAGAGTCTACAAAAAATAAACAATAACAGTAAATGCAAAATGGATTAAAAATGAATATTAAAATTGTTTTACTGCAAACTATTTAAATTACTTATGTATTTCAAATATCCCATTTGATGACTTACATATCATTATCTTCATCTTTTAAATCAAGATTTAGTATCCATATTGGTAAGGTATTGTGGGAACCATATTTACTACATACAGAGTAGTCTCAAGAGCAGCTAGATAACTAAAACTATTTTTATGATAGTTAAGTTTGTTCAATATCAGATATCATTTTCCAAGAACTTTAGGCATTTTTAAAAAAGATAATCCAGGCAAGCATGCAATGTTATTTAATGTGATTATGCAAATTCCTATCTTTCCTAACTTTTTGGTGGGGGCTGGGTTGGACATAGATTCTTCACCTTTCAAAGGGTAGATTTCTTTTATTTATTTCAGGTGCCTGGAAATCTATCCCCAAAGGTTTTCTGGTTGCTTTTCTCTATCAAAAAATGCCTTTGGGGAAAATTCTAGTTCCTTCCTGGTATTCCAGAACTTGAGATAAGTCTGCCAGTCAGTATTGCACGCTTTCCCTTGGTCTTGGCACACAGCACATGATTCTGTTTCCAAGGCGAAGTATTCAATAATCTGTATGCAAAGTATTACTTTTACATCGCTCTGAATGTCATAGCCAAATGTAAAGCTGCCTGTTGCCCCAAGTGTGAAATTCATTCTCATTTAAATTTTATGTTTCTTTGCAACTGGTGGATGCTGGTATTTAGAAGACTGGGCTATAGAAAGGCAGGTGACAGTGGTTAAAAGTAGTCATTACTGTGACCATGTTACTGCTTTTTAAGGACATGAGGAAGACTTCCTGTTGAAGTCACCCTAGGGCCAAAGTAATAAATCCATAGGAGCAGGGATAGAAATATTTAAATTCGTGTGTGTTGATGATATTGTACAATATCTTCCAATTCGTAGTTTTCCAGAATGTGGTGAACCCTCGTATTTTCAGAAAGCCTGTGTTTTACATTACGTGGTTTCTTTTATCGTTTTGCATTCAAATGTGTAAGCTTGGATGCTAGGTTATTTTCAGATTTCTTTGCTTGGGAAAGATCTACATTGCCTTGGGAGTTCCATTTTTAGGAAGAAAGAATCTTCGGCTGTTTGTCTTTGTTCCATTTATCTGGCTAGGCCAACCAGCACAGCTGTTCTTTGCTCACTGTCCGCAATGTTTTCAGAACATTAGTCTTTTTTTCCCCCAATGCATTTCATTTTGAGCTTTGGAGGTGCATGTCAGTTCAAAGTACCAATTGAGCATTAAAAGGTGAGTAGAGTTTGCCTATTCATGATGCAACCTACTTTTCATCTGGATCTCCAACTCAGACCACTTTTTATCTTTTCCACTGCTTTGCTGTAATGGCTGCTATTCCTTTGAACTACTTTATCTAGGACCCAAGGTCAAAGGCAAGAAGCATAGTGTCTCCTGTGAAAAGCAGACCTCCCACATAGATAAAGTGCTGTCACTAAAATCTAAATTTCTAAAGCCATTAATTATAGTCAGTCTGGGGGGTACTCAGAACTATTTCTGACACGAAAGAGCAAGACTGTTAATAATGGCTAGACTGTAGTCTACAAACAAACAGGAAAAGGCAACAGAAAAATATATCCTATTCTCAGAGAGGTAATTATTCGGCACAACATCGAGTAAGATAATGCCCACAAATTTAATTCTCCAAAACATTAATGATTTAGAATTTCTCAAGAGGCCCTGGATATAGACTGGGCAGTTTGTGAGAGGCCAGACCAGGATCAGCTGGACTCCCGTGGGTGTAGAGTCAGCTGGCTGCTGAGCTATGGCTGCTGCTCCAGGGTGGTGTGCTAAGCCTGAGTCTCATGACAGGCACAGGCCCAGTTCTGCTGCAGTCCACCTGCCAAAGCCAATTGACAGCCAGCCCAGACTTAAGGGAATGGAGTACTTCAAGGGAAAAGCTGAAATTCGACTTGCAAAGGGATGGAAGATGGGGTAGCAGTTAGTCTACCCTGATTGCTTTCTCAGATTTGGAGGGAGAGTGTGGAAGCCTCAACCACCATGTGCTGGATCATGCCCACTCTCTTATGATCTAAAGAAAGATGTGAGAAGCCGAGCTGGTGGCGCAGGCCTGTGATTCTAGCTACTCAGGAGGCTGAGATCAGAGGAGAGCTGTTTGAAGCCAGCCTGAGCAGGAAAGTTCATGAGACTCTTGTCTCCAATTAACTATCAAAAAGGCCAGAAGTGCAGCTGTGACTCAGTGGGTAGGGCAAAGAAAGCCTTGGGCAAAGAAAGTTCAGGGACAGTGCCAGGCCTTGAGTTCCTGAGTTCAAGCCCCAGGATCAGAAGAAAGGAGAGAGAGAGAGAGAGAGAGAGAGAGAGAGAGAGAGAGAGAGAGAGAGAGAGAGAGAGAGAGAGAGAGAGAGAGAGAGAGAGAGAGAGAGAGAAAGAGAGAGAGAGAGAGAGAGAGAGAAGAAAAAAGGAGGGAAGGAAGTGAGGGAGGGAGAAAGGGAGGAGAGAGGGCAGAGGGAGAAAGGTGGAAGGAGAGAGGGAGGAGGAAGACTCTAGGAAATGCAAATGAGATTTTTTTCCTTTGTTGTTATTTTTGTTTTCTTTTGTCTTGTTAATTCCTTTATGTTCCTTTATGTGCCTCAGTGGTAGAGTGCTTGCCTCGCATGCATGAGGCTCTGGGTTCGAGTCCTCAACACCACATAAGCAGAACAAGCCGGAAGTGGCGCTATGGCTCGAGTGGTAGAGCATCAGCCTTGAGCTGAAGAGCTGAGGGACAGTGCCCAGGCCCAGAGTTCAGGCCCCATGACCTACAACAAGAAAAAGAAAAAACTAAACGGAGGGACAAAGTGTGAGCAAATACAGCAGTGGTATGTTGGAAACAAACTACAGAACTTGTGGGAAGGGGCAGGAGGAAAAAACTGGGAGAGAACAAAGAAAAGGGTGACATTGTCCAAGAAGAAATGAACTCATTACCTGATTTATGTAACTCTAACCCCTCTGTGCATCATCTTTCTAATAAAGAAAGAAAGAAAGAAAGAAGGAAGGAAGGAAAGAAAGAAAGAAAGAAAGAAAGAAAGAAAGAAAGAAAGAAAGAAAGAAAGAAAGAAAGAAAGAAAGAAAGAAAGAAAGAAAGAGAAAGGAAGGAAGGAAGAAAGAAAGGAAGGAAGGAAGAAAGAGAGAGAGAAGGAGGGGGAGGGAGGGAGGGAGGGAGGATATGAAATTAGACAACTAAGTGGTCTACTAGCATTTGAGAAAAATAACTGCACAACTTCAAAATGTTGTACTAAAACATTTCTATATTTGATTTAAAATGGATGTTGTTTCTTAATAGAGTTGATTTTTTAAAATACCATGTTTTCAAAGTGTCTGTTGCTTCTGAATGCATGTATTTGTATATAGGTGTATATACTTTAGGTATATGCATATATATGCATGTATATATGTTTATATATTTTATACTTTGCTTCTGTTCATATGCCAATATGTTTTTACACCTAAATCTATAAGTATTTCGTATGTGTATGTGTGTGTGATACTGGCTTCTATTAGCATGTTGAGTCTTTGTCACTCTGAGTATCATCTTACCATGGTATTAAGTTACCGAGTACTCTGATGGTCCCTGCCCAGGTAAGGTGTTCTAAGGAGGAAGAATCTCAGGGAGGACATCAAGATGCATCTTTGTTCATTTCTTCACTTGGTTATTCTGATAGAAAACTCAGAGGTATGGAGATAAGGGTTCAAACTCAAGCTTATATCTGACACCCGAACAAACAGCCTTGGTCCTTCTCTATCGGTTCTCTCATCCTATTCCCCATAAAGAGGCTATTGAGTGCCAGCAGGCCTCCCTGGCACCTAGAACAGCAGGTCTCACCCTCTGCTGGCAGGCTGTGGCATGAGCAGCTGGCAGAATGGCTGGGCCCTCTCCTACCTTTTTCCTTCCCTCGTCCATCTAGACCCAGATTTCACTCTGGGGGCTCATGTTATTAAGAGGAGACTACAGAGGAAAAATAAACCCCGCTTGGTACAGCCCCTGATATGCTTGCTTCTGTAGCTACCCACGGTTTATGACTGTTGTATGTTATTTCCAGCTGCCTTCTAACAGTGATCTGAGGAGACCCTGGTCATCACCCCCTGGGTACTTTTAAAATAATGCAGCTTATAAATAATTCTGCCTACCTATCTTCTGTCTTGCTGTTGTGTGTCACGAGTCTATTTGCGTGGAAACGGGCTATGTAGGTATTTGTCCTTTGAGAAGTATTGCTTATTCTTTCCTCCACATCAGAATGAGGCTGTCCTGCCACGGCCTATTCTGCCTCCACATGAAGATTTGTGAACTGTACTGAGGGACACAGCACAGGAACAGGTATACGCTAGGAAACCAACGTGATCTCACAAAAACGTACTTGGTTTCTTCCTTTTCAAATCATGTTGACTTTATGGGTGGGGATTTTAAGTTGACTCTTTAGAAGGCACCAAATGTGTGGGTATGGAGGGGAGACATTCAAAGTATTACAGTAATGAGACTTAATTGTACAACAGATGCACATCTACCATCTATATAAACCTCTGTTCTCCACAGGATATACTAAAGGCAATAAAGAAATTATGATTCTGAGGAACACTAGTAACTCACACCTGTAATCCCAACCACTCAAGAGGCTGTGGCTCATGCCTGTAATCCTACCTACTCAGGAGGCTGAAATCTGAGGATTGATGTTTAAACTCACCTAGACAGGATAGTCTGTAAGCCTCTTATCTCCAATTAAGCACCAAAACAAGCCAAAGTGGAGCTGTGGCTCTAGTGGTAGAGTGCTAGCCTTGAGCTATACAGCTCATGGACAGTACCCAGGCTCTGAGTTCAAGCCTCAGGATTTGCACACACACACACACACACACACACACACACACACACACACATACACACACACAAGGCTATGATCCAGAGGATCATCCAAGCCAGCCTGGGCTTGAGACCCACATGTATAAGATTCAATCTACAAAATAATTAGCAAAAGCAGAGTTGGAGGCATGATTCAACTAGTCATGGGGCCCTGAGTTCAAACCCCAGGGCCAAAAAGAATATGTGACTCTGTTTAATTAGTATCTATTTCCCAAAGGTATTTAAAGTATGGGCTTCGATATTCAAGCATTATGTGCTGTCTACTCAGTTGTGAGTGGAGTAAAAGTAGCAAATACCTCTCGTATAGACAGTTAAATTGTGATTTCTATTTGCAATTCTGAAAAGAAAAAGTATGTAGCAAGGCTTGTAGAAAATTTCTGTATAGTCTTTTGTTTGTTTCTTTTGTTGGTCCCTAAGCTCTTTTGCTCTAGGCTAGCACTCTACCACTTGGATCCACAGGGCCACTTCCCATTTTTAGATGGTTCATTGCAGATGAATCTCATGGACTTTCCTGCCCGGGCTGGCTTTGAACCATGATCTTCAGATCTCAGCTTCCTGAGTAGCTAAGATGACCGTCATGAGCCTCTACCTCTGGGCTTCGCACTGTTTATTTTCGCACTGTTTATTTCCATGTGTTACAAAGTGCTGTCACTGAAATACTTGTTAAAGATGGACCGTCATCAGTGTGGCTAAATCAGACTCTATGAGACTGGACACAGTGTGTCCCCATTGTGGGGCAATCCTCTAGGTATTTCTTATCCAACTTATTCTAGAATCAAACATTACTGTTGAGAAACTGTACCCTGGGCCCTCATTAACTTAATTCTCCAGAGAATTATCTGCATTACACAATGATTCACTGTGTTGTGCTTGATTTTTTTTTCCAAGAATGACACACCAGAGCCGGGCGCTGGTGGCTCACGCCTGTAATCCTAGCTATCCAGGAGGCTGAGATCTGAGGATCGCGGTTCAAAGCCAGCCCGGGCAGGAGAGACCGTGAGACTCCTATCTCCAATAAACCACCAGAAAACCGGAAGTGGCACTGTAGCTCAAGTGGTAGAGCGCTCGCCTTGAGCTGAAGAGCTGAAGGACAGCGCCCAGGCCCAGAGTTCAAGCCCCACGACCGACAAAAAAAAAAAGAAAGAAAGAATGACACACCAAAACATAGCACCGGGTAAAGTGGATCTGTACTTTTAAGAAACTATCTTAGTGAGAATGTTGAAAGGGTGACCCGGACCAAGATGCCCTGTAGTACATAAACTGCTTTGTTAAGTGGCAACTCCTTCAGACAACTACTTAAAGATAATAAAATCTTTTAAAAGAAACAAAGAACAAAAACCGAAAACCCTAGTTCACCACGCTGTTTCAGAGTTCTCAGAGATGATCCCATTTGCCTTTGCTCTGAACAGAAATGAACGGCCTCATAGATGGTAACAGACATGTAGGAAATGACTGAATCATCCGCAGGATGAATTTTCAAAATGAGAACATACATGTCTCCAGCTTTCCACTCAAGGAGCAGAACATGGGGTGCCTGGTGCCTAGCTTCCAGCATACGGCATGGCTTTCTGGGTAGTGTTCAGTCTCTCTCCCTCTCCCTCTCTCTCTCTCTCTCCCTCTCTCTCCCTCTCTCTCTCTCCCCCTCCTTCCCCCCCCCCTCCTCACATTTGTTGTATTTGCCTCTGAGCATGTGCGCCCTGGTAGTTGGCTCATTGCCATTGCTAGTTTGGTACCAGTTAGCATTTCCTTTTGTGATTATTCCACTTTACTCTGCCATGGAGGAGCATATCATTTATCTTATTGCTACCAGATAAATCGCAACAAAAGTTGCAACAAAATTTGGGCCTGCAGTTTGTCCTGTGAGAGTTACCTCTCCCAGTCTGTATCTGCAAGGGTCAAGAATGTGGACAGACGTACCGTGGGGACTGGCTCATTGTCTCTGGGGAGATGGTGTGTAAGCTGCCCCCCTGGCTCTTATTTTGAGGAATAAGAATAGACTTGTGGAACTTTCATTACTACATAACCCAAGGCAATTATGATAATGTATTATTAGGAAAATACAACACTGGAAGATGATAAAAAGTCAACAAAATAACCTATTTATATAGCATCAGGTGATTCTTGACTGAGATCACCTGACAGTATAGTAAGAAGAAAGGAAGAGTTTTTAATAAATGCCTCTCACTGTCTCCAGCAAACATTTATATAGAAAAAGAAATTTATCTCAACTCTTACCTCACACCAAACACAAGTTGAATACGTTTAACTATGCAAAGGTATTTGTCTATTCTAAAAACTTAGACCCATCAGGAAATTATATTTGTATTCCTTCATTGCCTTTTGAACAGCTATATAGAAACTCATAGTGTACAGCCTGTCTGATCCACAGTAATTTTCTTTAATCTGAGGTTTTCATCACAGTTCTATTCTTTCTTATTATTTTCTGGCTATTGTTCTTTCAGCACTGTTCAAATTATTCTATTTTATGGACTATTCTTTGTGTAAGTTGTTTTAAATCCTTTTTAGATATAGGGTATAAATAATGAATGGTTCATCAATCAATGAGCAAAACTTCTCTTGAAATTTTGAAGTCTTATTGAATTGTCAGAAAGAATTATAGATCAGATAGCAGTTGTAGTAATTACAGTTTGATAAAATTATAACTGTCCAACATCATACTCACACATATTATACACATAAATATTATATAGAGTGTTCTTTAAATGTTAACGTATGTGTCAGTATTAAAAAATATGTAGCATTTGCAAGAAAAAGAATCTATGTTTTACAAATTGTACCTATATACTGCCAACTTTTTTTAAAGGTAGCTTCTTTTCTCTTTAGAAAAGAAATGACTGAATGTTGAATTAATGTCCTCATATGGAGAAGAAGGAATAACGGTTTCAAATGTGGGAAGTATAATGACCAAAAAAAGTTTTAAACTGTTAACAATTATGAACACAGGCTCAAGAGTCATTAGATCTACCTGTATCCAGAATTGTCTCTCTGCCACAAAGGGAACATCTAATCTTATTTGACCTTTCTTAAGACCCTGATTTCTTCAGATTCGAATGGTGGACAATCAGATCTATCTGGCACAGGCTTACTTCAGTGTAAGACTAAATATAGTGCATTGTTTGTGGTCTAATTATTTTCTTTGACATGTTCGTATCCATCCTTTAAGTTGGTCTGATGTTTGGAAGGAAGTCAACTCAAATTCTGCAGACCACAAGCAGAGGGAATGCGGAAGGGCAGACGAAGCCCAGGTGCACGTGGTGTGCAGCCCATCAGGCATGAAGAGGCCCCAGGGAGTTGTTACCTCTGAAACTGTAGATGCAGTTGCTGTATTGGAACACACTCCAGCCCTGATCAGCTCTCTGACCATCCATCTCACCCCACAGGGGCCCTAAAGCGCGGCCTGGTGACCATGTCAGAGCTATAGCTGCAGCTTCAAAATAACACGGTAATGACTTGGCTAATATGTGCTGGAGAGGTTGCATGCAGCCCTTGGGTGGATCTCTTTGTACGGGGAAGGCCTATCCCCCCCACCCCATCCCCACTTTCAGAACATCCCCCACTTTTGTCTGATGCAGTATGCTCAGAAGGAAGTCATGGTCCAGCATGGAAATTCTGCAGCCAGAACCAGAATCTCGTATCTGTGGTGATGGGAGAATTCTGCAGGGGTCCAGAAGGCTGGACAGGGATGATTTATGTCCTGCTGTTTGTGTCTGCTTGTTTTTCAAGCCTGGTTGCTGCAGCTTGAAGGTCTCTCTTCTACAAAGGTCGACTTTGCGGGCACCTTCTGAGGTCTCTGGTTCTTTCTGCTGACAAGCGCCTGGTGACTGTCTGTGGTCTTCTTGGGTACTTTCCACTGGTTGGGTGATCACAGGCGCCAGATCAATATGCAAATGAGGGAATATTTTCAAGCTTTTCATTCTAATTTTCCTGTCCTGGTATTAGAGCTTAAACTCAAGGCCTCGCATTCTCATATGGTTATTTTTGCTCAGTGTGGGCACACTCTACCATGTCAGCCATGCCCGCAATGCTAGCTTTTTAGTCATTCATTGGTGATAAGTCTCATGGACTTTTCTGACTGGGCTGGTTTTGAACCTCAGTCCTCAGATCCTAGCCTCCTGAGTAGTTAGGATTACAGGCATGAGCGGCCACCGTCTGGCTAGTATTTCCACTATTTAACTACTCTATCCACTGCCATTTCTGCTACTAGTGCTGAATGTTTTCCTATTGGTGAGGGCATAGAACAACTATTTCCTTCATGTTAATAATACTCTGGCATATTTTATGTTAGATTAAAAGTCAACTAGTGAATTGGAATACCTTACGGACTAAATGTCTTCTTTGAAAAAAAAAACTCAGTAGTGATGATCAAGGAAGAGTTTGAGATAATTTAGCAAACAAATTTCCAAGCTCAATTTTATTTGACGGTTGAGAAACAGAGGGGCATGCAAATATCTACAACGAAAACTGCCACCGCTACAGAAGGAATAAATTCACTTTTCAGAGATGATTAAAGCGTAGAAAGGGATTTGTGATGGCGCAGTAATCTGCTAAACGGAAGCGGGAGTTATTTTGGCTTGCATTTGTTGCATAGCTCATGCATGAAATGATCTTGTGATGCTGTTTTCATACTCAGAAGCTACAGAGGGGGAGAGAATCTTCTGTTGAGGACATTGTGAAGTTTGTGCAGAGGTATCAGATGATCACTTGTCATTGGTACTCATCTCATACCGATCATTGTTATGCCAAGATCAGAGAAAGATCTCTTCATTTACTCCAGGTTCTGAAGCCCGGCCCGGCCACGCGAGGAACATGGTAACACACTGCCACCGTGTGGCTTAAAGACCTCTTCCAATTAGGCACCCATTCCTCAGCCAAGTAGAAAAAGAACAATCCAGAGCTTTTAGCTGTGTTTGTTCTTGTTTTACCCTTTGTTTCAATACTACAGACAGTATCTGAATGACCTTAGTGGGAAGGCAAGGTATGGGAACATAAACGCACCAATACAGGTTAACAATCAGGCATGATTTTTTTTTCACAAATCTGGCTTCTTTCTTGATGAACACATGGTAATTCTTGCAAGGTGATGCTACAGTTAGCCACCTTTTCTGCAGAGTCTAACTCTGATAGTGTCCAAAATAATCTGAAAGCTCACATACGTAGGAAACACAAGAGATTCTCAAGCTGAGATATCATGACAAGAACTAGCAGCCTCCCCAGAGACCTGGCCAACGACACAAATTATTCAGCCTCACCTGAATCAAAACCTTAGGAGGTAACACCTAAAAGTCTGTGCTTTACAAACTCCAGAGCTGCTGGGCACAGGTAGCTCACACCTGCAATCTGAGCTACTCAGGAGGCTGAGATCTGAGGATGGCAGTTCAAAGACAACCTGGGCAGAAAAGTTCTTGAGATTCTTATCTCTGACGCCAGAAATGGAGCTGAGGCTCAAGTGGTACAGTGTTAAACTTGAGTAAAAACACCAAACAAATAAAAAAAAAAAAACACAATCAGGGACAGTGACCAGGTGCTGAGTTCAGGTCCCAGAACTTGCACACACACACACCAGCTGAGCAATCATGTCAGTGAACAACTGCATGTCTCCCAGAGTTAAGACAATTTCCTCGAGAGTGTTCCATTTACTCCCTGCACCTGGCCCTGCTGAAGAGCGCACATGGAGATGGTGGACAGGCCAGTGGCTTCCTACAGACTTGGGCTCTCTGCACCCAAGGCCTTCCCTGGGCAGGAAGCAGTGGACCTTGGGACTGTGCGGTGCCGACCTCAAACACCTCCTCTCCCCTCCGGACCTACACCTGTAGCAACCTCTCCCCAACCTGGAATCAGTGGTTACGTGGGGAGGAGGCGCCTCGTTCATTACCAGTCGATGTTCTGTAGCTAGCTCATCCTCCAGATATGGGAAATAGAATATGGAGAAGGGAAGGGAAGGCTGGGAAGGACCCCGGGTCCTAGGACAAGCAGATGAGGTGAGGTGAGGTGGGCCCAACCGATGCCCAGCTCCACGGGGCCACATGGACAGGTTGCCACGTGCAGCCAGGCACCTGCGCAGACTATGTATCACACCCAAATACCCGACAGCTTCGTGCCAAATAGTCATCGTCATGTGGATTCATTTTTTCCCCTTTAGATGTTTAAATTATCTTTAAGTAGGTATACAAAGCAGATGCCATGTAATGAAGCAGTTTCTGAATACCATCTTGTTTTTAAAAATGTTATTGTCAAGGTGATGTACAGAGGGGTTACAGTTACCTAAGTCAGGTAATAAGCACATTTCCTTTTGAACATTTTCCCCCAGTTTTTCCCCTCCTGACTCCCCTTCCCCCAAAGTTGTATAGTTCATTGCCAACATAGCGTTTAGTGGGTTCCACTGCTGAACTGGTATTAATGTCACCCCTTTCAACTGTTCCCACCCATTCCCCTCTCCCCCACCCTTCCCTCAGTCTTCCTTATTTTGTAGAATATACGATGGGTTCTTGTCTGTATTTTCCTTCTCTTTTCATTTGCCTCTCCTTTCCTGCTGACCCCACCCCCTTTCCGTGTTTCATTTTGCTGAACTTTGATTTTGCCTTTGTAAGGAATTACATGATTTGAGATCCTCCTTGAGTCTACTGAATTTCAGTCAATCATTTATTTATACTTGCATACCACCCAATGTGTTTACTTATAAGTTTATAAGCTAAATCTGGCTTCCACATATGAGGGGAAACATACATCTTTTATCTCTCTGGGCCTGACTTGCTGCTCTTAATGTAAAAATTTTTCCAGGTCTTTCCATGTCTTTACGAATCGTACAAGTTCATTCTTTATAAGTCAGAAGATGAGTCAGATTCCACAGAGTATATATGCACATTTTCTTGACCCATTCATCCACTGAGGGGCATCTGGGCTGATTCCATATCTTGGCTATAGTAAATAGTGCTGCAATAAATATGGTTGTGCTAGTGGCTTTACTGTATCCTGATTTTCATTTCTAATGAACTGAAAATGTTTAATAAACAAAACTGTCAGTTTGAGCTGTCTACTTACCTCCTGATTTTGGTTTCTGGGATGACAAAAAATATGATTATTAATTTTAGTATACATTTAGGAGCATATGCAGGAATTGTATCAAAGCTGTTTAAGATGTCTATCTACCTATTATCTATCAATATATCCATCATGGGTCTGTCTATATCCATCAATCATCTACCATCTATCTACTTATTATCTATTATTCTCTATTTTCTATCTATATAACTATCAATTGTGTCTGTGTATCTATCATCTATCTATATATCTCTATGTATGTAACTATCTAGCATTTATTTATATATCTATTTATTTTTTTACAGATCTATTTATTATCTGTCTGTCTGTCTAACTATCTCTGTATGTGTCCGTGTATATAAATCTCTCATCTTAACACCTGGAAGAAATTATTGAAACTCACCAGTTTCGAGCTAAGTAAAGATCAAAACTCTAAAGTGTATCAGAATTCAAAACAGTCACATCCCCAAATTTTCATGCTTTAAGAGAAAATGCAAGATATTTCTTTTAACATGAAATGTGCTTTCACAACATAATTTTCAAATCGTATGCATTTCACAGCATACATAAAATAAAAACACTGAAGACAGGCAAATTACTTGTAGTACAGTTTCCTCTTAGAGACATATGAAATAAATATAAAATTCAAAAGCATTAAACTGACAGATAAATTTAAGGTACTTATTTGAGTAGAACTCACACATATGAATTACTTTTTTCTTCCTGGCTATGAGTGGTGAACATAGTAAGTAGCTGCTGAAATAACAGAATACACACTGGTCAGGTGTCACAGAGTGAATTTTCTTCTCAGTGGTTGGACTGTGCTCTCTGCCCTTAAGACAATAAAAATGCTCTCTTTTGTAAATTGCAACTTGTAGGAATTCTGGGAGACCTTTGAGGGTAAAAATACTGTAGCTAGGAGCCGGGAATGTGGCTTAGTGCTAGAGTGCTTGCCTAGCATGAATGAAGTCCTGGGTTCAATTCCTCAGTACCACATACACAGAAAAGGCCAGAAGTGGCACTGTGGCTCAAATGGTAGAGTGCTAGCCTTGAGCAAAAGAAGCTCAGGGACAGAGCCCAGGCCCTGAATTCAAGCCCCAGGACTGGCCAAAAAAAAAAAAAAGCCACTGTAGATAGACTTATAGTTTTCTCTTTGGATCTTCCCAAAGCTACTAAAACTCCTGTGTCTGCACTGAGGGGGTAGGTACCTCTGAGGTCCTGAAACAGGAGAACTCACTCTGGGGTGGACCACCAGGCCCGGGCTGAGCTGAAAACCATCCTGGCTACTGGGCCCATGCCTGGGTGTTCTTCAGTCCTCTGTCAAATGGAGTTTACAAAGCCACTAAGTCCTTCTGCTTCTTGGGCCAGACTAGCTGAAGAGGCAATTCTATCTGATGGCATGTCTTTGCACCTGGCATTCTGACCGGGTGCGGGCCCTTTGCTTTGAATTCTCCATTGATTTCTGAGTTCTAGGAGTATCTTATTAAAATGCATCGACTTTTGGTAGGGCTTTCATCCTTCGTTCTGCATGTTGTGTTAGGCATGTAGCTTTGGGAATGGGACGCAATCTAAGGAAGATTGTTGCATGTTGCTTCCGGACAGGAAGAGCCCAGAACATCAGGAACCCCAAGAAACAAATTGACAGTGCAGTGGAGGTATGAACAGGAAAAGTGCTTGGGTCCACTGAGAGAAAAGTGGCAATAAGAAGTGTGTCCCCAGGAACTCTGAAGGTCCTGCAGGACTGCGCATGGGAGCTGGCACTCGATTCGCTGCCCTGGGGGGTCGGTAATGGAACCAACTGGCCCTACTGAAGGAGAGCTAGGGCCCAAAGATATGGAAAAGCACATGAAAGTTCCCCCTTACCCCTGGGGAGTACATTCCAAGGCCCCCCCCTCCAAGATTCTGGAAACTGCTCCTATCCCACACAAGTGTGTGTGTGTGTGTGTGTGTGTGTGTGTGTGGTGCACACTGTGTTTTTCCTTATGTTCATACCTATGATGTATTTTATTTATACCTAAGCACCGTAAACTCTCATAGCAATAATTAATGATGCAAGGGCCCAATAATGCATTAGTAAGAAAAAAGCATATGTATGTTAAAGAACCTTTCCTCTTTTTTTTGGTGTCTATCTTGGGCTTGAACTCAAAGCCTGGGTGTTGTTACTGAACTTTTCTGTTCTGATCAAGGTTAGCAGCTCTACCTACCTCCAGCTTTTTGGTGGCTCATTGGAAGTAAGAGCATCATAGACTTCCCTGTCCAGGCTGATGTTTGAATTCGATCCTCAGATCTCAGCTTCCTGATGAGCTAGGATTACCGGCAGGAGGCACCACTGCCAGGTGTACATTAAAGAACATCTTTCTTTCCATGTCATACTTTCAGACTAATATTAACAGTAGTTAAGTAAGTCCACAGGAAGGAAAACTTCATTTAAGTGGAAACTATGGCTATCTCTGTGTGACTAGAGATTATATCAACCCTAGCACAGAGTCTCTATAATGAATTTCATAAAGTATTCATTAAACTCATGAATAAATGGGTGGGATTGGGAATATAACTTCATAGTATAGTACTTCCCTCACACTTAAAGGCCTTGCAGTCAATCTTTGGCATGGGAAAAAGGAAGAAAAGAAGGAGAAAAGGGAGGGAGGGAGGAAAGATGAGAAAGAAGGAGGGAGGAGGAAAGGAGATAAAAGGGAGGGAGGGATGAAGGGAGGGAGGAAAGAAGTATTGTAGGGAGGGCGGAAGGAAAGAAGAGAGGGAAAAAGAGTAAGGAATAAGGAGTGAACCCCTGCTTGTGTACATGTATAGGACATTTAGGGCAGTTTGAGTAGTAGTAGATATACAAATAGAAAGACTGGCTCAGGGCAAAGACCTTTAGTCTTTGTCTCTGAAAAAGTATGTTTTCTTTTGTAGATGAGAGTGAGCTTTTTTATCAGGATCCCTGTGGGTGGGTGGCATGCATAGAGGTACTTGAAAACAATGCAGTTTCCCGGGTCTACCACAGATTACCAAAGCTACAGCTCTCAAGACTGAGCCAAGGTCTTGGCAGCTCTTTCCCTCTGTTAAAAAAAATACTGCTGGAATCCATGCCCAAACCTTAAAGCATTAGCTTGTAAACCTTTTGGAGGGATGCTCAGCCCCTTAGAGGATCAGCTGCACACTTGGCAGAATCTCCCTGGGAGAACATGTAGACTATGTCTATTTCTGTTCCCACAATTCCAAAGAGATGACATATGCCCTATGATGGACTCATGGTCCCAGGTTCAATGCCCCTGAAAGCAAGCCAGCTCACAAATGACATAGAGAAAGTCAGATAAACATTATTGCTATTAGGAATGATTGCCAGGCAGGCTTTTAAATAAAAGTTGAAGACCCATTGCAACAGTGAGATGTACAAGATGCTATGTCAAAAAACAAACTACAACGTTGGCCTGGGGTGGGGTAGGAAGTAGTCATGGAGATGGGAGGGCAGGGAGGATAAGGGAAAAACAAAGGAGGAGGCAACAATGCTTGATAAGAAAGGTCCTCATTACCTTGCTCAAGTAATTGTAACCCCTCTGTATGGTATTTTCACAATTAAAAACTTATTTTTAAAAACGTTGAAGAATATGGAGAGTATCTGCTCATCAGTTTTATCCAGGACCAAGCTAATATCATCTTGTCGATTACTTGAAAAGATCCATGTTCTGTTTCTTGTTGCTGTTACTGTTGTTTTAAGGGAAGAATTCAGGCAAGCTAAGTATCTGCTAGGTCATTTCCACTAAGTAAAAGCATTTAATAAAAATTAGAATGCTGAAAAAGGAGATAAAAATGTTTCATGAGCATTTAGAAATGGAGACATTGTTTTGCCCTGTTTCAAATAGCAAATGACACTGCTGGCACACCGGACAGTGTGTTAGCAAACTGTTTATGTACATAAGGCTTCACAAATTCAGATTGCGATCTAAAAATCTTGCTGTTGCTCTGCAAATCTAGCATTTGGAAATCATGGAATGGCTCTGTTTTCACCAACATTGAGGTGCTGTGTCTGGAAATCACAGCTAAATAAATGGTCTACTGCTGGATGTATGTCACACGGAACAAGATAAAGCCCATGAAAACATCCATTCAGAAAAGTCATGGCTGAACTCTAAGGACCGAGATTCCTTAATGCAAACATTGTGTGGAACTTTGGAGATTGGAGCCAGCCCTCTCAGACTCAACTAAAACCAGCCTTGTGGATGGGAAACCCACGTAGAAAAAGAGTTCATGGGCATGACTTGCTAGTCTGTGTATCTTGGGCAGAGTTGATGAACTTCATCCGAAGTTGGAGCTAAGTCAGAAACCCAGGGTGTCCTTGACTCTAGCGCTGTACCATCTGTGGGAATGTTCTGCAACTTACACAACAAGGCAGGTTAAAGAGCTAACAATGTGTTCCATTCACAACATGGTCGCATTTGCAAGCTTGTTTGCACTGATGAACAAAAATCATTACATTATTATCACAACTGCAAGTTAGTTAGAGTTGTTTGATGTTGATGTTGTCCATTTTTATGTGTCTAAAAGGTAACAGTTGTATAAATAGACTACAACTTCATTTTTTTTTCTCCTAAAGGGAGAGATACAGGATAGGATCTCTCTCTGTCTCTCTCTTTCTCTGTCTCTCTCTCTCTTTCTCTCTCTCTCTTCCTCCCCGCCCCCCCGTGTGTGTGTGTGTGTGTGTGTGTGTGTGTGTGTGTGTGTGTGTGTGTGTGTGTGTGTGTAGATACTGGGGGCCTGGGTACTTTTCCTGAGCGTTTTCCGCTCAAGATTGGTGCTCTACCACTTGAGTCACAGCTTTACTTCTGGCTTTATTTTTTGGTGGTTCATGGGAAATAAGAAATGGACTTTCTTGCCTGGGCTGGCTTTGAACTGAGATCCTCAGATCTCAGCCTCCTGAGGGTAGCTAGGATTCCAGGAGTGAGCCACTAGTGTCCAGCTAAGTTTTGGGTTGGTTTTTGCCTAATTTGTTTTAGATCAAGAATCTCTCTGCTCTCTGTCTGCGTACTTGTGGCAGGATTTATGGGGGAGATGGAATCGTTGTTGGGGGGGGGCAAGACACAAGTCAGCCATCAGCATTGTTCGTTCATGACAAACTTCTCTTCAAATCTGGTGAACTAGTTAGATGAGGGTTGCAATGACGTTCGTTTGTTGTGAAGTGTCCAGCTTAAAGGAAATGCTTCAACTTCTGTGATTTCTGTACAGTTTTATACCCTTTCATCCATTTTCTCCTCACATGTACGCTTCCCAAAATTGCTGTTCACTCTTATCCAGTATATGCTAAGACCGATCTTGGGGGAGGGTTGAATTAAACCCAGGAGGGAAACAGAAGTTCCCACCCTGTGAGTAAGCAGAGACACATAATAATTACTAAACACAGCAAGCAAATGTATCTTCACGATGATAGATGGCAGGTGCCAGTGGAAGAAGACAAGATATCATAGAGTAAAATGCAGAACACAGTAAAAGGGACGAGGAGTGCAGGTCACGTGGTCAGCTTGGTTAAGGGAGGTGCAGAGTGGAGATGAGAAAGTCACAAACATCCAAAGGCACAGAGTAGAAGGTGGAGCGGGAAAACAGACTGAGTCGTGGGTCAGGAAGAAGTGGGCAGCCAGAAGACATCTTGGGTTTCCTTTGCTGAATGAAAGGAGGTGGGGAGAGGTCTGACAGGCCCGGAGGAGGAAGTAAGTGACTCGATCTGGCTTATGTTCTAGAAAGTACCACTCACATGAAATTCATGCATGCCCCGGTGTATGCAATAATGAGCAGCTTGACAATGTTCTCTCCTATGGGATATGTGACTGTACAGTGTCAGCATGCGCAGGAGAGCTGGGAAACATGGTGTGTGAAGGAACAATTCAAGGTGGAGATTTGGAGGGGCAGAGAGTGAATTCTCACTGGGGAGCTTTCCATTTTTCCTCTTGGCAGTTCTGGCCTCTTGCCTTTTTTGTCCTTTGACCCTTTGCATATCCACTTGTCAATCAGGAATAAAGCAGCTCATTCTTGTTGGTGCCAAATGTATGCCAAAGCCCGGCCAAGCTGTCTTGGAAGGTTTATCTCTCAGGTCTGGCAGAATAATATTTAGTAGGTACTGTCATCTTCACTTTGCAGAGTTAGAACAGAATCCAGATCCCCCCAGTTTTCTTTTGTGAATTCATTCTATTGTTTCCACTATGTGCAGTAGCAATGTTATAGAATTTTAAAACAATGTGGATTAAGATGGAAACAATATGCTTCAACAAGATGGGATTCAGTACTTCATAAAGCCACATTAAAATCTTTTTTTTATTGTAGCTATTTAATATCTGTGATTCTCTCCAAAATATCAGGTTTCCCTCGTCTTTGAAGCCGGCATGTCATAAGAACTTCTTCAGCTCTTTCTTCTTCAGTTTGATACATGAAGGAATATAAAATCCATGGGATAGAGTCGAGGGCCCCTCAAAGATTTATCCTACTTCTGGTGCCAGTTTTAATCTAATCCAGTCATCTGACATGGTTAATTTATTATCAAAATCCAATGGAAGTGACTAGTTCCGTGTTTTCTAGCAAATAACATTTCTGAAAGAAAAAATGAACTTTTATCTTAATGGGTTCTGAATAGCAAGCCATGTCTCATTTTCTCCTCCTGATTTAGGAATATTCCATGTGGCCACCTTCTCTGCCCTCATTTGTATTCTTCTACTTCATGTGCAGTAGCACACATAGTCCAAGTACCAAATCGATGCTATTAATATGAAAATCAAGGCAGCTAGGCACGTGCTGGTGGCTCACGCCTGTAATCCTAGCTACTCAGAAGCCTGAGATCTGAGGATTATGGTTCAACACCAGCCCTGGCAGAAATGTCTGTGAGACTCTTATCTCCAATGAACCACCCAAAAATCTGCAAGTGGAGCTGCGGCTCAAGTGGTAGAGCACTAGCCTTGAGTGAAAAAGTTCAGGGTTAGTACCCGGGCCCTGAGTTTAAGTCCCAGAACTGACCAATAAAAGAAGTAAGGCCACTTAATGGGAGTATGTCTTTTCTTTGAATTCTAGATGTCTATTGTAATTACATATTGCCTTAACTATACTTTATTTTAAAAACCTTTAAACAAGTCAGAATAAGTGATTTCCATTTCAGATCATAATGAATTGGTAGCTACAGCATCATGTACTGTAAATAAATACACGTGTCTGGATAGGGAGGCTGGGGCTGAGCTGAGCTCCACTACAGAGTTCCTGCCTAGCGACATGAAACGGAGCTGGCAAACACCAAGTTTCCCTTGTAGCTTTGTCTGAATATCTTGTTCCAAGTTCACCAGCCAAACTGTCTAGAAATTCAGATGTGTGTGGCTGCGTATGGCTGGAGCAATGTTTTCTTCCTGCTCATTATTCAATATGACCAAAAAGTCCAAATAAAGTTTGCTAAAATAGTACCACAGTTATTTAGTGTGAAGTAAAACACACCCCTATCAATTCCTCTATTAGAGAAAGGAGTTTAAAAAAATGTTGTCCTAATAGATCTCCCCTAAGATAGAAATAGCATAAGAAAAATAAATAAATAGCAAGCTTTATTACAAGTCTAGAATAATATTTCCCCGGCCAGGAAAGTTGCCTCTATTCTCTAGGTTAATATAACAACATTTAACCTTCACACACATAAGTTCAACTGCAAATAGCAGTGGTAGGTTTTATAGAGAGAGATATATAAAACATATCTACATAAGAGTTTAAAAGGCCGTTACTGCAGATGTTAGTCTAGTAGGTTCCCTTTAGTCTGGTGAGAAACATTAGCTCCTTTGCTCAAGAGGAACGATAAAGGGTTAAATCCAGAGTTCCCAAAGTGACCTTATTCCATGACACCTCCTCCCCTGTGCCTTGATGAAAATATGCTCCTATGAAGTGAATTCTGAAACCGAATCCCTATCCCCGCTCAGCATTTGGTACCAGGTTTACACTGTGACATTCAAACTTCTGCCATGGCTATTGCAATGTAAATAGGAAATTCTAAATGTGATTTGAATTGCCCTTCAGGGAGTGGGTCCAGTTCTAAGGTGACTGCTAGTGCATATGGAACGAGCCACAGCGGTGGGGTGGGACAGTGTTCTGCTTCAGAGCCCAAGTTGACAGGAAACTCTTGCACGCCTTCTACTAGACCGGGGAAATTTGGCAGCTGACAGAGCCATATATAGTTTTGAAATATTTTTCTCTTGTTAGAAATGTTTTACATTAGCCCATGAACATAAGCGCCTTCATTATTCACGTAAGTGATTCAGTTGGGAGGTGACAGCGGCCTACATAGATCTAGTTTCCAGATTGGCAGAAGCAACTCGGGTTTTTAATTAGCAACAAGCTTTTATAATTATTACAGGTCAGCATTTCCTGGGATTGAAGCGCCTATGCCTTCAAAGAGTCCTCACCACAACACACCCTTTCCCACCCATAATCCAACTGAGTATCTGGGTTCTATTCTATTACAGACAAAGAGTGGATCATGACGTTTATAAAGACATTTCTAGGAGCTTTAAATATATCCAGTGTCGTGGAATTGCTCCTATTTTGCAATGCTACCTAATCTAAAAATGGAGTTAATTCTACCCAGGTATAAATACAGATGTTCAGAGTGCAGGATTAAATAACATTGGAAGAGCATTGCTAAAGTTGCCCACTAGAGGGCGATGGTTTCCACATTCGCTGCGAATCTGGACCAAACTAAAAATAAATGCTATTTTTTCCCCCTGCAAACTCTTTGTTTTATAGATCCAAATATGTGTCACAAATATACGGTAAAAATTTAAACAGGGATCCAGAAATGTGTAGTGTGACGTTTTTCAGTCCCTGTTTGCCTTCTAGCCCAATGATTCAGCTGTAAACACCATTACATTGGCTTTACAATGAACACACTTTTCACACAAATGTGATTGCAATTGCACCAAACATCTTCTTTATGTTTCACCACATTAAGCTATATATTGCTGGCATGTTTTCTATCTACATATCTACAGTTTGGCCATGTAGATTCAGAGTGTTGTGTCATATGTCTCTAAAACAGCTTGTTTAAGAAATCCTCTATAGCTAACACTAAGATTTGCTTTGCAGTATTTTATGATTAAAAGCAATGTTGAGATGGACATTCCTGCAGGTATGTCTTGTGGGAAGTTCTCAGAAAATGATAAATCCCCAAATGCACAATAGTAAGGTTCCTTAATTTAAAAATGCAATCACTTACAAATTGTGTTCATCCACTCAAGATAAAGCTTTCACAAATTTACAGTAACACAAGTATGTCGAATCTTGTCATGTTTACTCATTTCTTCAAAGAAAAATAATATAGCGATAGCAGTTTTAACATTTCCTAGATCGACGATAATGTAGTTCAACTACTTAACTCATTAGCACAGTATAAATTTTGTGGGCTTAAAATTTTGTTTTACAAATTTTATCAGAAAATGGAACTAAGATTCCCTAAAAATACACATTGTTGGACAAAACTTACCTGGCTTCTAATCAACAACTATAATAACAACAATTCTATATCTAAGTAAATGCATATTTACCTAATAATGTTATGCACTCTGAAACATTTTGATGACTATGAAAAACCTTCAAAATAAGGTGATCATTTTTTTTATTTCAGTCATGCAAATATAACTGAGTCCTTTGATATCAGTTTTCTTGGAGATTATCATTCAGATTATTTTCCTGATAATCGGTTTAAGGCACTGCTATTCTGAATTTTAACTGCCCTTCCACACCTGTTTCTGCCTTTGGCTGTAGAGTTGCCCTTTCATTCTGTTCAAAAGTACAGCACCCACCCTTTCCTCTTCAGTTTTAGGGAAGAAAAAGAAATATCCAGAATTGAAATACTATGTATTTCCTTTGCTTAAATATATATATATATATATATATATATTACTACTGGGTTAAATATACACCCAAGATGACAGGTTGAAGATAATTACCAAGTTGGCTAGTTTGTTGTATCCATTGTGTTCATTTCCCCCCTTCAGGAAAAGATGATTGTTTGGCTGATAACCAAATGTATCCTCCATAAGCTGGAAATATCCCTCCATGGGAGAAGTCTGCCTTAAGAGATGGCAAGAAGAGCAATGCAATGACTCCCCTGCCACCCAAAGGTGCAGAATAGCATCAGTATCAGTTCCTTGTCCCTCACTCGCCTGCCCACTTCCGGCCCATTTACCTATACCCCAGTACTCCCTAGCAGAGAAGCAGCAGCTTCCTGTTAATTGAGCCACCCAGACAGGCAGAACAGAAATAAATAGAGAATCCTGAGAGGCTCACAGGAGACTCTCTCTCAAGCAGATGCTTGAAGAAGATGTGTTTCAGAGAGTAGGTGACAGGTGTTTGTAATGCCCAGAGCACAGAGCAGTTTCTATGTAATGGCACAAATTCAAATGCAGAAAAAAGAATGGCAAAGAGACTTTAGATGTGAGAGAGTATCATTATTTCTTTGCACTTAAAGGTTTGTTTCTCCGTGGGCATCTTGTGGTGGCTATTTTGTTTTTTGACTTTAGAGTAAGATGTGTGTGTGTGTGTGTGTGTGTGTGTGTGTGTGTGTGTGTGTGAGAGAGAGAGAGAGAGAGAGAGAGAGAGAGAGAGAGAGAGAGAGAGAGAGAGATTGTGTGTTGGTGTGTGTCTGTGTATCTGTGTATCTGAAACAGTCCTAGAGCTTGAACTTGAGCCACCTTGGGGGAGGAGGCGGTAGTTAGTTGGAGAAAAGAGTTTCATGGACTTTCCTGCCCAGGCTGGCTTCAAACCACAATCCTCAAATCTCAGCCTCCTGAGTAGTTAGGATTACAGGTATGAGCTGCCACCAGCTTCCATCCGAAATAGAATATTCTAAATCCTTGCTTGAGCTTTTCTAGGCATGAAGATTAGGATTGTGTCTAACAAGTGCTATGCAAACAGGCTGTCTTCTCTGCCATCTCCCTCTACCAGAACAAGTATCAGTCTGATTTGAGTGCCTCAATAATGTCTATCTGGAAATAAGTGGTTCTATATCAATTCCATTGTAACTAATGTGTTTGAAATAAGGGTAATGAAATGAGGCAGTCTTATTATTATTAGCTGCCAATTTCTGAACTTAAGAAATACGGCATTGTTAGAAAAGAAAATACATATGAATCAGGGAAAAATGAGTTAGTTATGTATATGACTCCAGTTTTGGTTTGTGAGAAATGAGTTATGACTATGGTATGAATTCCTGAGTGTGAATATTGTTGTAAAAAATAATAATAATTTAATAAAATGTGTTTATATAAGCCAGAAAGGAAAGAGATTTGTGTAGATAAACTTGAATTTATTCCTGCCTTGCGTCGTAACTTTCTGTGCTGAAAAATGTGATTTGGGGTTATAAAGTGCCAGCTGTGCAGTAATTTCTTATCAGTTGTGTAGAATGACCTTTGGACTGAATATTTTTAAATTGCTGTATGGTCTCCATTACAGATATTGTGCATAAAATCCCTCATGGTCCATGTTAAACAGATACCAGAGAGTTTTTCAGGGGCCCAGATGCTTTTAAGAATAACTAAAATATTAAAAGATTCATTAGGGTTGAAAAGTTTATACCCAGGAGGCTCCACACAGAATTACAGAGTTGATTCTTTACCTGATTCTAGGGCAGTACAGAGAAAGGGGGGAGAGATTTTCTATTATTTAGTTTGATCAGACAGGATTTTGTTGACTTGTCAAGCAATTTCCATTCAATCAGTCCTGATTGAATGGAAACTAGAGACAATTTTGAAGGTAGAAAAGGCAGTGTCCAATAGATTCCTACAGGTTTAAATATTGGCTTCTATCAGTTAGACTGTGGGAGAAGATTTCATTGCTGTATCTACACACACACACACACACACACACACACACACACACACACACACACAGAGTTCCAATCATACCCCTCTCTCACTCTCTGTACCTTTTTTTCCCCTAGGACATAGCATCCCCAATAGATTGCATGCTGTCAAAATAGATTATTTTTAAAAAAAAACTAGTTTTAAAAGAGTTAAATCCTGCTGGACACTGGAGGCTCACTCCTGTCATCCTAGCTACTTAGGAGTATGAGATCTGGAGGTTCATAGTTCAAAACCAGCCTGTATGGAAATGTCTATGAGACACATGTCCGAAATAGTCATAAAAAACCTAGGCTGGAGGTGTGACTCGAGTGGTAGAGCACCAAGCAAGCAAGCTGAGCAAGCACAAAGGCCTGATTTCAAACTTCAGTACTGGTAAAAGGACAGAAAAACAACTCTGGTGAATGAACATATACTCAGATCAGCAGCTTCTTTATCCTGTATTCTATACTCACTTTGTGAATGCATCTGCTTAAGGGAAAAAAATCTTCACGTGACTTTGCAGAGAAAGACTATTTCCAAACCTGGAAGATGGCATAAACCTAACTCTGAAAATACTGTGTGTGTGTTTGTGTGTTCAGTTGGGCCACTGAATTTTTCATATTTCATGCAGCACTTTGGGTAGCAGGTAGATGAGGCCACAGGAAGAGAGGTTTAGGAATCCGTTAGTGTGGTCAGGACCCTGCTGGCATCCTTGGGTATGTTTTGTGCTGGTAGCATTCTCAGGTACTTGTGAGTGCCACGTTCTATTAAATTACATTCTTCAGAGGCACAAAGAAGTGCTCGTGTGTTTCTAAATACACTGCTGGTGCTGTGTTTGGAGGTTTAAAACCTCCAAATCTCACAAGAGTTACACTTTGGCAAGCTGTGAACAGGAAGAACTTCTGCAGGATTTCTGGGACGTATCATCTCCTATTGGAACACTAAATTGCAAAGCATTTGGAGAGGAACTCTGAAGGGTGGATTTGTTTTTTGTGTAGAAAAGTAATTTTTTTTCTAGAACAATTTTCAAAAAGACTTCATTTTGCAAAACCACTACTTTTAAGGAGACATCAAGAACAGCAATACTGGACTGTCACAGAATTCTAGGCTGAGAAGAAGGCTCTTGCCAACCAGAGCTCAAACAGACAAATAAATCAGAATCAAATTTAAGCCATTAATATTGGTGTTTTATCTTATCAACACCACAGAATGTGGTGGGTTTTTTTTTTAAATCAACCTCCATTGATTTTCTTTGGTTTTAAAAATTCTAATTTTCAAAAGTTATATGAATGTTTTCATTTCTATCTCCATTTTCTAGTTAAAACTCAGTGGAAAAATAGAATGACTCGTCCAGACCAGGAATAATAATGAACTGTTATTATCGAAACTTCCAAGTCTTTTCTTTTTTGTCAGTTGTGAATCCACACAGCTTGAAGTGAGTTCAGCCGACATCTAATAAAATGACATGACGGCTTATAACATATTCATAAAATTCTTCCTTGATGATCGTATTTGGCCTGAGTGGCTCTTGACTGCCCAGCCTCACCCCACCTCTTGCGTTTACCAGAACTTTTGACTTTCCTGAAAGCTTTCTTTCCCCTTCTCTCCATGTGCAGCTTTGCTCTTCCATCTCATTGTATACCTTTGATCTAAATCTTACAAGTGTGCTAGTTCAGAGAATATAATACTATAATTCAATTTGATTGCTTTACGGACATTAAGTCACTAGTATCTGTGTTAATTCCCTTCTGTGTTTCTTAGGAAAAGTGTGTTTTTGAGATTCATACACTTAGCAAGCTCCCAAGTACGAGGTGGTTCATTCATCAAACTATTTGGAGCCATGGCAAAGTTTGTTCCTCCATATTTTATTAAACTCAATTAAGTAATGGGGTCTTGTGTCGTTCATCTCAACTTCATCTCCCAAGGAAAGCCTGTGGCATTTTATAGTTCATAGGATGCCCACTGCTCATTTCTCTGAGGTGCTGAAGGTGAGGTGATTTATGTCTGTCTCTAGTTAAGATGTGCAGGTCTTCAAGTATTTTTGACTTGGAGTTAGAGGCTGAGGTCAAGTTAGCAATCACACTCTGTCTCTCTGTTTAAAAACAATGAATCACCATTTGGATTTTAAGACTGGATGGAAAGTGTTGAGTTGGCAGCTTGGTTCAAAGGTTGTCAGCAAAATGTATGGAAGTGGCCTCGGTCCCCAACCTCTGATCATAGATGTTAAGGGTTTTCCAACAAGGCCACCAATGAGGTCGTGAATAATCGGGGAGAAGGAGGCGTGGCCAGGAGCCATCCGTCCCGGCCTGGATTTGGACTGCAGTGATTTGATCCAGACTTAATAATATTAAAAGCTCTTCTAGTCATTCCCCAGGCACACATGAAAATGCTTTCCGATTATTAAGAAAGAATGTGACTTCTTCAAGACAATAGGTGAGGAGAAAGTTCATCTGGATCCCTGACTTTAGACCCAGTTAACGAGGAAGGCAGGAGGTCGAAGGAGAGGCGGAGTGTTTTATTACTGATTGGACTTTGTTTTGGAGAGCTGGCGGTGAAAATAGCCCAAGTTCTGATGAGCAACTCATAAAACCCAGAGGCCAGCTTCCCTCAAGCATCTTGTTGTTCTTATTTTTAAGGAATTCCAGCAAAGTAGTGGCTGAAAGATCTGCTCAACTCAGCCTTTCCCAAATAAACTCAGAGCCTGTTGCACAGTAAGCATTAAATTGATATTTGCAAATCAAGTGTTATGTATAATGTGTGTGTGTGTTTGGGGGGGGGCGGTGCGTGCCTGTCCTAAAGCTTGAACTCAGTGTCTGGTTACTCTATCTGCTCAAGGCTAGTACTCTATCTTTTAAGCTACAGCTCCACTACCAGCTTTTCTGGTGGTCAAGGAGATAAGAATCTCATGGACTTTCCTGCCAAGGCTTGCTTTGAACTGTGATCCTGAGATCTGAGCCTCCTGAGTAACTAGGATTACAGGCTTGAACTACCAGTACCCAGCTAGTGGGTGTTTTAAAAGTGAGCATTTATATTAATGCTTAAATATCAGTATAAAGAAAAAAAAACACTTGTTACAAGCCATGATCTGAAAGCAATGAATCTATGGCTTGAACTGCCCAGAATCTACTTACTTTCCCACAGAGATTTGATCGTATTGCATCATGAAAAGTAACATTAATTTCTGTTTTTGCATTTCTGTCCTTGCTGCATATCTTCAGTTATAAAGTGGAATGTGTATCTCAGCATCTTATGACTCATGTCTGCAGTCTAGTTATTCAGAAGGCTGAGACCCAGAGGGTTGAGATTAAAAACTGCAGGAAAGTCTATGATACTTAAAATAGGCAGCAAAAGGCAGGGCTGGAGGCATGGAACAAGTGGCTGAACACCAACTAAGCAAACAAGTGTGATGCCTTGAGTTCAAACTCCAGTACTAAAAAATAATATGAAGATAAACAAGGAATGTCTAAAGGATGGCTAAGCAGAGTTGCTAGATCAGCACTGACTTTTGGTGTAGAAGCATAGTAGCATACTGGAATGTTATCTACTGAATTTCATCCATTTCAATGTTGACTGAAAGACCCATTTTTTTTTTATGAGAATCCCTTTATTCAGTAACTCACGATTCATACTGTGGGATTATACTCAAAACACAAATGCATTTCTTCTGGTAGCAACTCTGAAGAGGAAATGATTGCTACTAATTATGCGGCTATATTCTATAAACATCTTGTTTATCTGCTTACGATTGTGTTAGCAAACTTGAGAACACACACACACACACACACAAGTATTTTGGATTCTGGGGTTTCTTACATGCTGTGTAAGCAAGTCTCTCATTGGTCCTGCTTTATCTTCTAATTGCCACATAACTCATGAGTCCAGCTTTGAGTTCTAAGTGGATATTGCCAACAGTTTATCTTTGCAGAGAGTCCTTGCATCTTCCATGACTGACTGACACCATCCATGCATGGCAGCAGTGGATGAGGGTGCACAGCTCCTATCCTTTAAATTCTGCAGCTTTTCAGGAAAGCAGTTGTTAGTAATATAGCATCTCATACCTAATGTCTAATTGTTTCATGGAGGAACAGAAAATTATGAGATCTAAACTCATAGTCATAATCTCATAACTCAGTCACTACAGACTTGAATGATAATCGCATTGACAATGTATCTTACATGCTTAACAAAGGACAACATACTGGGTTCCCTTTGTTGCAAAGTGATTTACGGATCGTTTTTATAATAGATGTTATTCTGAATTTAAAGTGTGAATGGAGCTATGGAAATAACAAAATCCAACATGGGAGGTGACTTTCTCGAGACAATAAGGGAGAATTGATGACTCTCAACCCTCAAGCCACATCTATTAACATTGAACTATATTGTTTGGGTGACATGAGGTAAGAACAAGAGTAAGAGATCCTTCTAGAAGGTCCCATAACATGCCATACTCTTATCCTCTCCAATATTCTGTCACTCTGGGGAAGCAGTAGACAATCACATTCAAGAATCCTGAGTCTGGCAAGGTGCCATGGCTCACAACTGGAATCCTAGTTACTCTCAAGACTAAGATCTGAGGATCCTAGCTAACAGCCAGCCCAGGCAGAAAAGTCTATGAGACCTCTATCTCTAAAGGAGCACCAGAAAGCCTGAAGTTGAGCTGTGGCTCAAGTGGTTGGTAGTGCACTAGCCTTGAGTTAAAGAGCTCAAGGACAGCACTCAGGCCCTGAGTTCAAGCCCCAGGATTGGCACAAAAAAAGAGAATAGAAAGAGAGAGGAGAAAGAGGGGGGGGGAGAGGAAAGAAAAAGAAAGAAAGAAAGAAAGAAAGAAAGAAAGAAAGAAAGAAAGAAAGAAAGAAAGAAAGAAAGAAAGAAGAAGGAAGGAAGGAAGGAAGGAAGGAAGGAAGGAAGGAAGGAAGGGAAGGAAGGAAGGAATGAAGAAGGAAAGAAAGAAAGAAGGAAAGAAAGAAAGGAAGGAAGGAAGGAAGAAAGAAAGAACAAGAAAGAAAAAAAGAAAGAACTCTACTTTGGCAAATGGATTCACAACAGTTTCTTCTCTAAAATTGAAAATAGTATTAATTATTCCCTTGGGGATTGCTTTGAAAAATCTAGTGAGCTAACGCAAATGGAAGCTTTCCAATAGTTCGGGCCCCTTACTAGACATCTAGAGGTTGTCAACAATTTGTGGGGCCTTCCTCAAGCCCCATTTCAATTCACAGTTTTGTACCAAATCGCTGGTCTCTTACCTCCTTTTATTTCTACAAAATTCTCCTTTGCCTTTCTCCCTTGGGTTCCTACATTCTGAACAACTCCTAAGTTTACTCTTCCAACCACAGATACTTCAAGCATGCCACTTATTTTCCTACTTTAGTGGCTAAGCACGGCAAAGGATTTGATGTTTTAAAACCCATGACAGATAAATTAATTCTGGCTTTTCTGGATGGATGGATGTCTTCTGTGTCACTAGAATCCATCAGCATGCTAAATATCATTGTTCTAATATTTTGATTCTTTGCTTACTTTGGTCCGGAAGACTGATTTGAAGAAGTTGTTGCCAGGTGTTTATTAGTAGTGTGTGCACATCTGGAAACCAGCAACCACCAAGTTCTCCAGATGCACAGCAGCAATCATTGCCTTGGTGTGAAGCCCTGTTGACAATAGAATCTAGGGTGACTGTTCCAGAAAGGATGGTGATCACATTGAACTCCATGACTGAACACAGTGAACACGGTCTTAGGAACCATTCCCCTGAGTGTATGCACACAAAGCCAGCTTACAGGGAATGAACCAAGTAGAACTCGAGGCTCTACTGTCCAAGGGGCAGCAACAGTTTTCAACTTGCATGCTTTTGTCACTCCCCAATTGTGAACCCCCTGAGCGCACACATTCTGTTCCCTTTCAGTATCTCTGCCCTGGCTGAGCTTCTGCTGCTGACGAAAGCTAACACGGTCTCATCTAAAACGTAAGAATGTCTGCAGGCTGCTTCTGATTTCCCTACTTGCTGCAGCTTTCTGAAGCCAGTGTCTTAATCTTCCAAAGCTGTTTGCAACTAGAATGTGAGTAGTGGCTTAGACCATACTGAAGAGCACAGCTATGCAAACACACAGCATGAAAGAAACAATGAAATAAATAGCTAAAAACAGAGCCTTCAGATAACCCGTCATCCTGGATTTCCATTCCACCTGGCAAAGATCTTTGAGTACAACTCCTTGTTCCTTCCCCTCCCCTAACTCTAGCCAAGTTCTCGGGATTTCTTGCTAGCATGCCTTTACTCCAACCTGCTTATTTGTAAACAAGGGTATTCTGCATTAAGCCATTAAGCCTGACACAAAAATCACTTCACTCCTAAGAACCAATGTGACTCTCTAACATCGCCCCAACCTTCAGCCACAAAGCAAGTGTCATTAATTCAATAAGAAGACTTCCCCTTAGCTCTGTTTCTTCTTCAGCCTGTTTTGTAGCCTCATTCCTGCTACTCCCTCTTGAGGGCGCCCTGGCTCCCTGCTGATGAACTATTAGTTCCAGCCCTGCTGCTGATTAGCTATGATTTATTCCTGGGCATGCTTTGAATGGCTTAGCCCTTTCTACTTATCACTGTGTGTAGCACTTGTCAGAATTTTTCTGTGTCTGATTTTCATATATCTTCTTGGATCCGTCCAGCTTGTATTATGTTCAGACTTGTATTATGTTCAGTTTTACATGATTAGCGCCAACACACAAAACCTGGATCTCCAGTGACTCTTAAGCAATGATTTAATAAGTAATTGAATATATAAAAATGACATGCAGGTAGCCATTGTTTCATCTTTGTGTAGGATCAGCTTTCTCTAAGTTCTCCATACAGTTTTGGATTAGAAAAGTACTCCCCCTTCTTCTCATTCTTTTTTGTTTTTCCTCCCCCGAAATATGTAGTGAGTGTTCAGTGCCTTGTATATTCTAGGGTCTTTTGAAGCATTGGGCCCATTGGCCATATTGAAATGTTACATCCCCAAGCAGCATTTTCAATATTCATGTGAAAGACAAAAAAAAAAAAAAAAAAGACAACAACATGATTAGGTTCTAAAAGTTTTGACAGGAACCTCCTCCATGATTGAAATTGAACTGTGAAGATATTGGCTTTTCTCCAAAGACCAGATTTCACCGTGAGATTCAGTACCACTGTCTCCTCCCCTAGAGGGTCCCCGTGCTCCTGATAGAATGGTATTTGACGAGGAGAACAACAAGAACACTGACTTGATTCAAGTTCTCCTTCTACCACTAATTAGCTGGCACTTTTGACTCATTGGATCAATCTATCAGACATCTTTTATAAAAGAATTTTTTAAATTATATTTAAGTAGTTGCACAAAGGAGGTACCATATAACAAAGCAGTTTATAAATACAATCTATCTTGATCAGTGTCACCTCTTTGACCCTTTCACTTACTTTTGTGATATACAAATGGACTTCTTTTTTTTTTTTTTTTTGTCGGTCATGGGGCTTGAACTCTGGGCTTGGGCACTGTCCCTCAGTTCTTCAGCTCAAGGCTAGCACTCTACCACAGCACCAATTCCGGTTTTCTGGTGGTTTATTGGAGATAAGAGTCTCACGGAATTTCTTGCCCTGGCTAGCCTTGAATCCTCAGATTCAATCCTCAGATCTCAGTCTACTGAGTAGCTAGGATTACAGGTGTGCACCACTAGCGCCCCACTACACAATGGATTCTTGACTACATTCTCCCCCCACTCATTCACCCAACCCTCTCTTGTTAGCCAACACTCCCACAAATCTCCCCCATGGATGTCCCCATTTCCTGGTGTTGATTTTGTTGAGCTTTGATCTAGTCTTTCCAAAGATTATATACTCCGAGCTCTCCATAGAGTCTCTTATGCCTCAGTCAGTTCATTTGTAAGCACTTGCACACTACCCAACTTGTTTATTTATAGATGTGTGGGTTCCTTCCATCTACAGCAAATGAAGGTTCAGATATCTCTGAGGGGGTGGGGCGTGCATGTAGGGCCCGGGTTCTGTCCCTGAGCTTTTTTTTAAAGCTTAAGGCTAGTGCTCTACCACTGCAGCTATGGCTCTACTTCAGGCTTTTTGGTGATTAAGTAGAGATAAGAGTCTCCCAGACTGTCCTGCCTGGGCTGACTTTGAATCTAGATCCTCAGATCTCAGCTTCCTGAGGAGCTAGGATTACAGGAGTGCGCTACAGGCATTTGGGCAGATAGCAGTAAATGAAGAGTGCTGGTCTAGAGTCTAGATTGATTTTCTCGATCTGAACTTCATATTAGAAGTTTCATATGCCAATGCATATATATCACATCCTACTGCTGCACAGCTCTAGCTGACACCGAAATTGCACGGAACCAGAACGTTCTAGGGTAAGGCCAAGCCATGTGATCTGGCAGAAAGCTTCCTGAGCTATTTTTGTCATCACCAATTTCAAGATAAACCAGGTCTCTGGGCCTCAGTAATCTGTGACAAAATCCAGCAGGTCTGCATGCTGACTGGGCCAGAGAGATCCCACACCCACTCCAGTTGTTCTCCTTTTGGAGATTGTGAGAACCAGGAACATTGTTTCCAGAAACAATCAGATCACTAACTGACATCATAGGTCTTCCTGAAAGAGAGGAAAGAGATGCAGAACAGAGATAAGGCCAAAAACATAAAAAAATAAAAATCCCAGTCTCTCAGGGCTCGATGCTACTGTCAGGACTGTCCACGGCTTCTTGAACTCCGGGAGGGATCCTGTCATGCTCACGTCCTGACGCCCATATATTTATCCTGGAAACAAGGCACGGAGATCGGTGAGCTAATGCATCAACCCATGAAAAATGAACAATTAAAACAATGAAGTTGTCAGTTCTTTTACCAGATTGCAAATAAATAACCTTCCTGTCAGGCTGGCTGTTCTGCTGGGCCATTAGTTTAATACAAAGACATTCCGAGGACTGGGTCCCATGACAGCTTATCTGTCACTCCGGTAGTTCTAAGCCTTTGATAAGGACCTGAGCAAAAGATGCTGTCATAAAGTTCAAGACGTCAATCCCAATTGGTGGAAAGCCAAGTATTAGACACCTCTCTGCCTATCTTGACAGCCACAGGCTTTTGTGGTTCTTAATTGGTGAGGGGGAAGATATTCCATTTGACATGTCAAGACATTTTTCTTTGTAAATATGCTCATAGAGCTTATCAGCCACTTGTGTGAGTGTAGATGGCTATGGAGTTTGTAACCACCAAAATGGAGAGACTGAGATCTTGGAACCAAAACAATAAAGGTCTTCTCCATTTGAACAGTGTCTTCATAAACAAATTACTTCAGAAAGTAGTGCCGTGGCTCATGTGGTAGAACAATAGCCTTTTGTGAAAAGCTATGCAAAACCCAAAGCCCTGAGTTCAAGTTCCAGTACTGGCACACACACACACACACACACACACACACACACACACACACACACACACACACACACACACACACACACACATGAAGTTACTCCACGATGTACCAAATGATTACATCCATGACTGAGCAAACACGGAGTCAATTCATTACATTTTCTTGTATATATGGTCTCTATATGCCATCTTCTAAAATGTTTACCACTCAGGCAAATGTTGTCTAAGGATAAAATTAGATAAGATAATTAAATAAGAACAAATTCTTCAGACTCTTTGGTTGATATATTATTTAATTTTTATGGAAAGAGCAAAGAGTTGATTTTGAAGTCACTTGAAAAAGAAAGCGCTAGCGGGGCACCAATGGCTCATGCCTATAATCCTAGCTACTCAGGAGGCTGAGATCTAAGGATTGTGATTCAAAGCCAGCCCAGGCAGGAAAGTCTTTAAGAGTCTTATCACCAATTAACCACCAGAAAACTAGAAGGGGAGCTGTAGCTGAAAGTGGTAGAGCACTAGCCTTGAGTGAAAGAGCTCAGAGACAGTTCCCAATTGGCAACAACAAAAAAAAGCAAAAATAAAAACAAAACCAAGAAGAAAACTCTTACTCATCAGATGCATGATGTGCTATTAGAAAATATGTCCTGGAGTGTAACTAGGTATGGAACAGTTGTTGAAGCTGTCAAGAGAAGCCAACTTGTCACTCTAATTGACTTATTCTCCGTTTGAATCCTGGCAAAGCTGATTCCTCCATTTTTAATAATAATTAAATGTCTGGGAGTCCGCGACTCAAAACCAGTAATGTTTCTCTTTTCAAAATATCTTTTAGATATTTATCTATAGCCAGGTAATAACATCATGATGGATATGATTAAAGCTACAGTGAAATCACTGTCCATTTACTCTTAACTTTTAGTATATTCAGAGATTAAGTCAAAGTGGAAAATCTAGCTTTCGTAGGGAGAAATATTTTCAATGTATAGGAAAGTCACAGGTAGAGGTTTCATGGTCATTTGCTAGCTCAGAATGAGGTTAGCTGGGAACTGGCCATGTCAACATCAGTTCAACCCAGACAGTTTTTCCAGAAACCAGATTGACTGCCAAAAAGATGGACAAGAGATTTTTCATGGAAAGTGCTATTGGGTAATTTTCTTCCCAACTAAGTTAAAACACAATTTGGCCTTTGTGAGCTCAAAGGTTAAATAACCTTGATACATAGTTTACTTTCTAAGAAGAAACCTTGACATTGTGAGCAACTCAGAGCTCATCAGCACAACCTTGGCTTTGTCCCCTAGTCCCACCATTTCCTGGCCATTGAATCATTTGTTCAAATGGTTTAATATCTCCTCATCCTCTTCTGTGTATAACGCCTGCTTACAAGAGGTGGTATACAGGAAGCAAACACTCTTCTATAAGGTTGAGAGCCCTGAAGTCTTTTTAAAACTCTTAAAAGACGCTAAGATAAGCAAGCAATTTGTGATCTAAAATTGTGATCTACAGTTAATCCTTCATTTTTCTAGGGAAGTCTCCTCTCGTAACACAAAACTTTTTGAACTGAGCTCCCTTTAGCTATATCTGGAATTTCAAGTTTCTTCCATGTATTTTTTCATAAAACCTTCTCTGTAAAACCTCCAACCATTTTCAGAATGGCATTGTATTGAAACCTCTTTAAGCTGGGCACAGTGGTATGAGGTATGAGCCTATCATCTAGCTACAAAAGAATGACCATCAATAGGAGGATCGCAGTCCAGAAAGATCTCGGCAAAATGTAAGGTCTTTTTTTGGAGAAACAAAAAGTCTCTTTTTGATCTCTTAGCTAAATAAAACTAAATTTAAATAACAGATGTATAATTTCTTATCACATCATTGAATATGTTACTCATTTCTGCAAAGCGTTGTCAATGATCCAACACAGTGAAAACCCTTGCATCCTCAGACTGACCTTTGAGAATAAACTCACATTAAAGACTCTGTGCACCTGGGTTGAATCTCACATCTGTGCTTAAAACTATGGGATAGAAACCTTGTACATACATAGATCCCTTCCAAAACTCAGCTTCATCATTTCCCTAAGACCAGCCCACTGCCGGTACCATGAACTCCTTCCCTTATCCATGCTCTCCAAACCCTGGGAAATGAAAATTCTTAACCACATGCTTGCTCTTGAGCCATCTAACTTGAACCCAGCATTTCCCTTCACAGCGCACTCTCCTTCTATTTACCTTCTTGCTTTGCAACTTAAAAAGTTGTACATACATATCACATTGAGAACATGACCTTCTACAGCAGCATGCTTTCTAGGGGATAGATCAGAAGCTACCCGAAATATTTAAGAATATACATCTTGTGAAATGCAAAACAATGACTTCTCCATGATGCAGTATTCTAATTTATGAAGCCTACAAATAGTTTACCTCACACGCCAAAAAGAACTTTACAGATGTCATAAGTTAAATGCCTCAAGACCAGGTAGCTTTATCTCGATAATCACAAAAGTTCTCATAAGTAGGTCAGAGAAGCAAGAAGCTAACCTGGTGTTGGAAGATGGAGGAAGACGCCACAAAGCCAGACACTGTAGGAGGTTTCTAGAAACTGGAAAAATCAAGGAAATGGATTCCCTTCTCAAGAATCCAGAAAGAGTACAGACCTGTCAACACCTTGATTTTAGGCTTCAGACCTCCAGAACCGTGAGACAATGAATTTCTCTTGTTTTGAGCCATTTATTTTTGAATTCAAATTTATAGCAGCCATAGATATAAATACAGAAATATTTATACCAATGGAAGCTTTACCTTTGTCCAACACACATATACTATTTTGATACAAGTCTTAAGTATTGCTTTAATTTTCTTAATTGCTTTATTCTCTAATGGCTCATAAGATGTGATCTCGGAGAGAGCACTAGTAGCAAAGCATACCCATTCCATCCCATTCTACTTAAATTGGGGTCCCTGATGTTATTTGCCCACATAGGACCCTGCCTTATAGCATGCCTAAATTAAATATTAATTTAGATCATTATTTGATCTTGTTTATCTCCATACTATTCTAAGCTTGAAGGGTACAGAAACCTTGTCTGTTTTGGCTCATTCTTGTGAATCTGGCCCAGAATAGGATTCAGTATATATTTCTGGGTTTAATGAGAACTTTTCAGAATTGTCTAGATCTTGTAAAATGAACTGAAATTAGGCATCACAGACAGTTATGGAGACATCATGAGGATATCAAAGAGAAAACAATAAAAACATTAACAACACGAAT
Organism: Dipodomys merriami; assembly: GCF_024711535.1. Taxonomy (NCBI): domain Eukaryota; kingdom Metazoa; phylum Chordata; class Mammalia; order Rodentia; family Heteromyidae; genus Dipodomys; species Dipodomys merriami. The sequence goes on along the minus strand of NW_027205604.1, from coordinate 9,413,752 downwards.
AAAAATTTAAAAAAACATAGACACTGACTGAGCAAAACAATGCATAACTTTTTCAGCATGATGTGGTGTCTTGCAAAGCAGATTAATTCTTTCAGCTACACCTGACGCCAACCCCCATGATGATAAATTAAAAGGCTAATATTGGAATTATTATTCAACTTTAGGTCTGGAGGAACTGGTAATCAATGTGCCTGTTCCTTTGTTTGGGTTGTCATGTTAACATGAAACTCAAAACGACTCCATTTTGTAAGAAAAAAAAGTACTCAGAAATCCGTGTTTTCTTGGGGGTTGGGATGATGGCATGATGTTATTTAGAAGTTGGAAGGAAAGATTTTTCACTGCTCAGCCTGTATAAAGAAATAACAGAAACTAGACCAGTGGCTGATGAGTGACACAAACACAGTATATGCTAATGGGCAGAGAGAAAGAACCTTGAGACTTTAAACCAGCTGCACCACAGAGGGGAAAAAAATACCTTTATCCAGATATGTGGTCCCTCAAGAATTACACTATTATTTTAGTTGATTTTACCTGACATCACTTTATGATGGCTTTGGTTTTTTATTTCAGTGACAGAAAAATTACAGCCGGTCCTTGACAGTCAGTCACAAATTGACTGAACAAAACAAAATCAAACAATGAAGTAATCCCCAAGTAAATTTAATGAAACCTAAATCCCGAAGGACAGCACACTTCTGTAGGCAACTGGTCTTATTTAATAAATTCTGCCTTGCTTTCACTTTTAGAGCTATATTTACACAGACAAATTTAATTCATTGAGTTTACATTTCCTCTTCCCCTAAGTTTGTCCAGCAGGCACATATGAGAAAGACAGTAATCAGGTATGTGAGTGTTCCCCAAGACTGTCACCCAGTCCAGGGAAAATGTACCTGTCTGCCTGGTTACCATAGCAACGGCTGCCCAAGCCTAACTGTTATTTACGGAAGGGACGCCACTGGGTTGGGTCATCTTAGTTCAGAAAATTAAAGGGTGAAAGTTAATTCAAGCTTCTTCACAGTAAATTCTGTGGGATTGTTTTCAGATCTGAATAGTTAGAAAGAGTCTTATATAACTCATTTTGCTAACAGCCTTCAGTATTTAAAAGTTTTTTTTTCCAAGTTCTTCACAAATATCCATCTTGAAAACAGATAGAAAACTGAGGTTGGAGGCATGGTTCAGTTGGTAAAATACCAGCCAGTGAGCAATGCAGCAGTTATACCAAGTTGGAGTCCTTGTCTCACAACAGAAGAAGAAGAAGAAGAAGAAGAAGAAGAAGAAGAAGAAGAAGAAGAAGAGGAGGAGGAGGAGGAGGAGGAGGAGGAGGAGGAGGAGGAGGAGGAGGAGGAGGAGGAGGAGGAGGAGGAGGAGGAGGAGGAGGAGGAGGAGGAGGAAGAGGAAGAGGAAGAGGAAGAGGAAGAAGAAGAAGAAGAAGAAGAAGAAGGAAGAAGGAGAAGGAAGAAAGAAGAAGGAGAAGAGGAGGAGGAGGAGGAGGAGTGAAAAGAGGAGGGAGGAGGAGGAGGAGGAGTGAAAAGAGGAGGGAGGAGGAGGAAGAGGAAGAAGAGAAATTAAAAATAAAACGTTAATATTAGCGTATCACTGTAAGTCAATATAGAACAAATGGCTTTTTTTTTTTTTCAAGTGAATTCATCAGCAAGCTGGTCACAGGGTCTGCTTAGGAATGATGAAATGAAACAAATTGTTATTCTGGAATAAAATAGTGATGTACTTAAGTGACCACATGCCAGCTGGCTTGTCATTGCATAATAAAAAGAAAAGAAAAGAAATAAAGAAATACTCCCCAGAACAAATACCCTATATTGATTTGTTAGAATATTTTAACATTGAACATTATTACAGGAGAACCCACCAAAGAAATATCCCAAGGAGTATGTTAAAATGTTCCGTCAACTACTTAATTTTTAAGCTTGTAATCATTTATAATGTACTTTTTATAGGTTTAAGAATAAAATGATTTGGCCTCAGTGTCATTTTTCCCCAATTTGGCCAAAGATACTTTCTTTCCTTCCTAGTCAATCCACAGTAGACTCCTTTTACTTTTCTTCCTAATTCTGAAAGGATATGAATAATTTGGGAATTCAGTTCCCTGAAATACATCAACTCGTGGTCAAACTATTTAATTTTCTTCAGGGCACAGAATATAAAGTTTGACTGTCACTTCTCCATTTTTCCCTAATTTTAGACATCACCAGCTAAAACCACAATTAAACATATATGAAAATGGTTGTAATTAATACTCTGTGTTCAGGCCCAGGACTATTACAGTTCCTCAATGTTAAATTGAAGAACTACAACATTAATCAATTACTCTTAGATTTATTTTTTTTAAAGGAAATTTTGGTTCATTTCAAGCACCTCATACAAGCAAGAAAGGGATTATCCTGTATTTGATACTGTCATCTAATTGGGGAGGGGGGAATTTTTTCTGATAGTTTATCAAGGACGTGTTATGTGAATAACATAGTATTAGGTTACATGCATGTCAGAAGACCAGCGACCTAGAGTTGAAGAAGGATAGCTTCACCTTGTAACAGCCAGGCTCTGGCTGAGTCCAGGAGCTGCTCCCTCACTAGTGAACTTGGCACAGCCACAAACAACACGTGGTTAGATGTGCTGCAAAGGCTCCCTGGCAGCATCTACTATAATTACAGGACTATGAGGGAGGAAAAAAAAGATTCAAGAAAATATCCATAAAAGGTGTAGCTGGCTCAGAAGCAGAAGTTACAGCAGCCAAGAATAACTAGGCTTTCATGTTCTCGGCTTCAGAGCAGAGAATCACAATTTTCTCTCCACAGAGGTCAGAGGGAGCAGACAAACTTGCACTAAAAGATCTCGCCACTTCTGCATAATTCAGAGGAGAGGAGGGCCGGTCCCCAACATGGGCGCAGCAGCCTGGAGACAAAAAATAAATAAATAAACAAAAGCCATCAGTGCCCAGTGGATGTGAACTCATCAAGACATGCATTTAATAACCAATGAGAGGTCTTAAAGTATCATAGAACCTGGAAAATGTTCACATCTCCGGCTAGCAATATACACTATTTATAGCCACTCTTTTGGGGAGAATTTTAGGTACTGGAATTCTCTATAAGCGCAGTTTTATTGAAAGTATTTATAAGACCCGTCCCCCTGTAACCCTCCTCCGGGCACTCACACACATCCTAAAACACGCAGGTCACAGAGCAACTTATAAAGATGAGGGGAGCCACACCAAAGCATTCACCTAAGCCCGGCTTTTGTGGTAGCGCTGGAATCCTAACCTACTCAGGAGACTGAGATCTGAGGACTCTGGGTCGAAGCCAGCTGAGACAGAAGCGTCCATGAGTTGCTTATCTCCAATTCACCCACAAAAGGCTAGAAAAGGAGGCGTGGCCCAAATGGTAGGTGCGAAAATGCCACGTGAGAGTTCAAGGCCCTGAGTTCAAATCCTAGTACTGGCCCAAAAAGTAAACAATTAAAACACTGTAAAATGAAATCTAAATTAAACCTACACAACAAGACGAAGTACACATGCAAGTCACCTTTTCAACGACTAGGAAAGCTGCTTCATATGAGTGCCATTTATTTGCTTGGGACCCAGAATACCATAAGTGCCTTGTTGTAAGTTTCTGATGAGATCACCAAATGCCGTTCCTAGCACTGGAGTACACGGTGGTTGAGGAACTGCCACTCATTCTGTAGTATTTAAACAAATCAGAACTGAAAATGCCTATCCAGCCTTCTTCTTGGAATGAGAGAGCAAGAAGAGGGGATTGATCAAGGGTAGGGAGAAAAAAATAATCACTCTGTAATGGTCGTTAAGAAAATGGCTGTTTCCAGGGAGAAACAAAGGGCAGAGAATGATCAACGTGGAATGTAAGGAAAGAAGGAGAGGAGGCTGCATTTTCCTCAGACAAGCCACCATGAATGTCTGTTTCCTTGGGAAAGTTCATGAAGCTTTGAATAGCTATTATGTACTTGGTTCCAGAACTCAAATTTCAGCCCAGTACAGAATTGGATGAGAGAGTAGAATTGTAAGGAATTGATGCTTGGAAACAAGAACTCGTGGGGATTTTCTGAAGCATATACAATACTATTGGTACAAATCTAGTGAGTCTAATGCATATACTGTCTTTTGACAGGTGAAATATTCATTAACTGGTTAGCAAAAGAGCTCAGGGACAGGGCCCAGGACCTCTGTTCACCCCAGGACCAACAACAACAACAAAGAATAATAATGGAGGGATTGAATATGATCAAAGAACATTACAGACATGCATATATATATATAATGTATAGAAAATATTACAATGAACTCTTCACATTGTACAATTAATATGCACCAACACTAAAGGATTTTGTTTTGCTTTTGTGCCAATCCTAGGATTTGAACTTGGGGCCTGAGCATTATCACTGAGCTTTCTTGTTCAAGGTTAGCACTCTACCATGTGAGCCATATTTCCACTTCTAACCTTATGGTTGCTAATTGGAGATGAGTTTCACAGACTTTCCTTCAAACTGTGTCTCAAACTGACTTCAGACAGTGATTCTCAGATCTCAGCCTCCTGAGTAGCAAGGATTATAGACATCAGCCACTAGAGTATAACTCAAAAGTTTTTTGTTTTTAATAGATGAAAACATATTTCAAATGTTTTTTATATATGCCAGAAGGAAATTGTATCCCAAATAACCACAATCCCTGCTGAAAGTCTCTTACCTTCTAGATTTGCACATAGATTAATTATTTTACATTTTAATCAGTTTCTCATAAACTTTTTGTTCCTTTCAACTGAAATACTGATGCTGCATTATTTGTCATTGCACACACACTTCCTTTCTCAAAAAGAACACACATTTCAGTTTATTACATGTTGCTCTCTCATCACTTGCACAAAAGTTTGGGTTGTCTCTTACTTCATTGTGACCCCAGAATAATTCACACAAATAAACTGTAATCAGTTTCACCTCCTCTCAGAAGCAGTATTGCCACTAGAATGCTCTGGCTCCATCTTTCAATATCCAGCTTGTCTTTGGTGTTTTCCAGCCACCAAATGTTATAGGATCATTAGGTTAATTTTTCCATATTAGTAATTTTTTTCTTTTCTTTTCTTTTTTTTTTTTTTGTAAGTTGTGGGGCTTGAACTCAGGCCTGGTTGTTGTCCCTTAGCCTCTCTGTGCTTAAAGCTAGCACTCTACCACTTGAGCCACAGAGCCACTTCTGGTTTTAGAGTGGTTAATTGGAGATACGATTCTCATGGGGACTTTCCTGCCCAGGCTGGCTTCAAACTGCAATCCTCAGATCTCAGCCTCCTGAGTAAGATTATAGGAATGGCACCCGGCAATATTAGTCAATTTTTAAAACTATAACAACATATTGTGCAAGACTGGCCAAGTTAGATACATGAGAAGAATTCTATACCTTGACAAATGAAAGAGCAGAAGACACTTTTTAAAAATCACTAACTCCTAATGTGTTCAGGTGCACTTTATTAAGTGCTTGGTAGAGTTAAAGAATGGTGTATACTAAAAAAGAAATGAATTAGAGATGAGAACTGAAATCCTTCACAAAGAGGGATAGACAGAAGATACTACAAGATAAACCCATGTTTTTGTTCATGCAGTAGAATAAATAAACACAACAATTATTATTTTTCATGTCAGAAATAACCTCTGACATGAGCAAATATTCAGTGCCTTGCTTTCCATGGCCAGAATGGAGACTTTTTTTTTTAAACTGGAAGTAAAGAGGAAAGAAATGACTACTTTCTAAATATATGGGGGAAAACTGCCAGCAGGGGAGAAACAGAAATTTGTAGATAACATATATATGCACTGAGTGCAAAAAACTAATCTTGGTTAAAAAAATCTATGGGCAATCTATGTTTATGTTTATACATCTGCAACCATGAGATGGTTATGTTACCATAGTGATGAAAGTAGAAAATTGAAAAGCTAGCACAAAATGAAAGTCAGCTTCTTTTACCTTTATTTATTATTTTTTATTTTTTGCTGGTCCTAGAGCTTGAACTCAGGGCCTGGGCTGTCCCTGAACCTCTCTGTACTCAAGGCTAGCACTCTATCACTTGAGCCACAGCGCCACTTCCAGCTTTTTCTGTGTATGTGGTGCTGAGGAATGCAACCCAGGGCTTTGTGCATGTTAAGCAAGCACTCTACAACTAAGCCACATTCCCAGCCCCTTCAATTTTTACCTGTGTTTTACCAATCCTGATGTTTTACCACTTGAGCAACAGCTCCACTTCTAGCCTTTTAGTGGTTAACTGGACATAAAAGTCTCTCAGACTTGTCTACCTGGGCTGGCTTCAAACCATGATCCTCAGATCTCAGCCTCCTGAGTAGCTAGGATTATAGGTGTGAGCCACAAATGCACGGCCCAAGCCTTCTTTAGGGATAGATATCCAAAGAAACTCAGAGTTAACTCTCCTGAGGAACAGCCTCAGACACTGATATCTGTCTGTCTGTCTATCTATCTATCTATCTATCTATCTATCTATCCATCATCTATGTACCTATGTATTTATCATCTACCATTCAAACATCTATTTGTCTATTTTATCTATCTATATCTGCCTACCCATCACGTTTTTATCTTATCTATCTTCTATTTCTATCATCTATCCATCCCTCATCTATCTCATCTATCTCCTCATTTCTGTTTCTATCAATTATCCATCTCTCATCTATCCATTATCTATCTATCTATCCATCCATCATCTATGTATCTATGTATTTATCATCTACCATTCATACATCTATTTGTCTATTTTTATCCATCTATATCTGCCTACATATCATATATTTATCTCTTATCTGTCATCTCTCCATCCATTATCTATCACCTATCATTCCACTTATCTATCTCCACCCTCAGATCCTCCTATCCTTGAATGAGTAAAAGTTACACTGGACGGGTTTGGGAAGGTGGCTCAGTGGTAGAGCGCTTGCCTTGCATGCTTGAAGCCCTGGATTCGATTCCTCAGCACCACATAAGAAAAAATAAGCCGGAAATGGCGCTGTGGCTTAAGTGGTAAAGCCCTGGCCTTGAGCTGAAAAGATGAGAGACCACGCCCAGGACTAGAGTTCAGGCCCCACAACCGATGAAACAACAACAATAACAAAAGTTACTGAGGACCAGAGAGCCCAGGTTGGGGTGAACAGGCGACCTCCCAATGGAGGGCGTGGCTCTGGGGCTGACTGGCTGGAGGAGGGCGTGGCTCTGGGGCTGGCTGGCTGGCGGAGGGCGTGGCTCTGGGGCTGGCTGGCTGGAGGAGGGCGTGGCCCTGGGACTGGCTGGTGGAGGGCATGGCTCTGGGGCTGACTGGCTGGAGGAGGGCGTGGCTCTGGGACTGGCTGGTGGAGGGCGTGGCTCTGGGGCTGACTGGCTGGAGGAGGGCGTGGCTCTGGGACTGGCTGGTGGAGGGCGTGGCTCTGGGGCTGGCTGGCTGGAGGAGGGTGTGGCTCTGGGGCTGACTGGCTGGAGGAGGGCGTGGCTCTGGGGCTGGCTGGCTGGAGGAGGGCGTGGCTCTGGGACTGGCTGGTGGAGGAGGGCGTGGCTCTGGAACTGGCTGGTGGAGGGCGTGGCTCTGGGGCTGGCTGGCTGGAGGAGGGCGTGGCTCTGGGACTGGCTGGGCGTTTCAGCGCCTCCTCTAGTTTTGTCCCGAGGGTACTTAAGGGCCACATTGCCAGAAGACCTGTGCGAGGAGAAGACTTCGTGCGAGGGCACGAAGGGCTCCTGTCATTGCGCCCCGGGCTTCTCCGGGGTCGCCGTGGCCTGTCACGGAAGGGATGTGGCCTCGCCCCAGTGCCCGGTGCCCACTGCTTGGTGCCCAGGGCCCAATGCCCAGGGCCCAGTACCCAATGCCCTGAGCCCGGTGCCCAGGGCCTGATGCCCAGCGCCTGGTGCCCAGGGCCCACTGCTGGGTGCCCAGTACCTAGGGCCTAGTGCCCACTGTCCAGTGCCCAGTGCCCACTGCCCAGGGCCCGGTGCCCACTGCCCAGGGCCCAGTGCCCAGTGCCCTTGCCAAGGGCCTAGGGCCCAGTGCCCACTGCCCAGGGCCCAGTGCCCGGTGCCCGGTGCAGGGAAGGAAAGGGCGTGGCCCAGAGGTCTAGGGCCTGAGGTTGTGACCATCTAACCTGGGACTTGAGTCAAGAACTTGGTTCAGGGAAGGTGCGGCCACTGCGCCGCCCGAAGCCCTGTCTCCTGGAAGTCTGAATCCCTCCTTCCACGATCCAGCCCGGCCGATTCCGTGTTCACAGGCCAAACAGCTTGTCCAGGGCTCTAAATTCGGTTTATGCTGAGCAGGAGTTTGTTTTTTACTCAACACAAAAAATTGCACAATTCCCTGAAACCCAAAGGCCTTAGCAACACATTGCAAAGCATTAATGAGATCGCCATAAAGCTTAAGGGACAAAAAGTGCGGGTTATTTTTTGCAGGCCCAGGCTCAGACACTGGCTCTAGCCATAGTTTTGTCATTCCTGCCATTCATATATATATATATATATATAATATATATATGAATATATATACACATATATGTATATATTATTATATATTTGTATATATTATATAAATTATGTACTTGTAATATATACTATACTATATAGTATCTGTTATAAATAATATAATAATATAAATTATATAACATGTTATAAATTATATAAATATATAATAATATAAATATAATAATTTGTATATAATATAATATATAAATTTTATATAAATTTTATGCAATATGATTATACATTATGTATATATATATATATATATATATATATATATATATATATATATGTAGTAAGTTTACATACCCAAGAAGGTAGATGTGCATATACCTTCTGAGTCCTCTGCCCCTAGTGTTAGGAACCAGGGTCAGGATGATCTTTATGAGGATGAGTGGGTGGTTTCCTGAAGATGTTAGTCCTGAGCCTGAACCCTTGGTTTAGCTGGCCACAAAATAATCATTCACTGAGTTTCACATTCATATTCTTGTGGTCTATTTTGTAAGCATTACAATTAACAGGGGAAAAGCGTCATCAGTAAATGCTCTGAAGCTAAGGACAGGAGAGCTCAGGGAATCTGAATCTGAATTCTGACTCTTCTTCCTTTAGAAGCATGCTAGCTAAGTTGGAAAAGCATCATCAGTAAATGCTCTGAAGCTAAGGACAGGAGAGCTCAGGGAATCTGAATCTGAATTCTGACTCTTCTTCCTTTAGAAGCATGCTAGCTAAGTTGGTGCTTAGGAAAACACTGCAGTGTTCCATGCTGAAGATACCCCCACCTACCTATATTTCTCAGGCAAGTAGTTCCACTCTATTTACTTGGTGTAAAAGTGATTTTGTCTATTTTACTGCCCTGCCTGAGCATCTTGCTGCGCTGAGAATAAATCACCAGTAAGCAAAGTCTGAAAGCCAGGTAGTGGATGATGCACATCTGTTGGATACTGCCTGTGACATCTCAATGGCTGAGAGACTGTGGAGTTACAGCCAACCCATAAACATTTCCTCAGGAAGGCTCTGGCTGGCTCCTTTGTGTTTGCTCTTCAAAGGGAACCAATGGGAGAAGTGTCCTCTGGCCAAAGCATTCTTAAAAGCCGTGGTCTCTCCCCCAGAGCTGGGAACACTTTGTCTTAAGGAAACTGCCCTCTTTACTCGGCACTTTTCCTTTGCTTTGACAGGCAGCCAGGCAACAGTGAGCTTTCAAAGCCCACCTCGTACAAGGGCAAGGCATTGTGATACTTAGTTATCTTCATTTCATGTTTCCTTGTCACTGGATTCTCATGGGTACTTGTATGATCTTCATTTTGATATTCATCAGGATTAATTTTTTGGAATAAAACAAAATACATGTGAACTCAAGACATAATAATTGATACAAATAGAGAAAAAAATGTGTGAAGATATCAACATTATGGATCTTATTATACTCACGTCTAGGAGTATATACTAAGATTCCAGGATGAACTTAAAACACACGGGATTATTGAAAATAAAATATATATTCAATAGAAGTTCAATTTCATGTATGCACACACACGCACGTGCGCACACACACACACACACACACACACACACACACACACACACAGATCCACATGGCAGTCAGATTGGATGGATACTGGGAAAAGTCCATGTTCTTAACTTAAAAGAAACACACATATGAGTGTTGACCTATATATATGATTATATTTTCCTACTGCCAACTTAAAAGTGCTCTAAGTTAGCAAGTTTGGAAAATGTCTACTCTTTTTTCTTTCCAAGTCACTTTTTGGAGTGAAAACCAAGCTGTAGGCATGTCACAGAAAACCTCTTGAAAAAGAGACTGGGCTATATATTTACAAGATTACAAAAACAAAAAAATCTTACCTGGCAAAAATGTTTAGTAAGCAGAGTGTGGTTTTGTTTCTTTTGGCTTGGCTTGGCTCTTGCATGTAGCTAATACTGGAGATCACTATGGTGAAGGCTGTGCCCAGCGGTGCTTCCGCGGCTCAAGACAGTGTGACCAGAGATGGGGCAGAGCTCCTCTCCACCTGGGCCAATGGGAGCCAGATGTCAGCAAGGGAATGATGACTACACACTCATTTTATCCATCCAAACATTAAGCTGAATACAGAAAAGCTGAATACAGGGACACTGTTTACAGTTTTCCTCTTTAATAAAAGTTCACGTCTGCTGCATTATTTGGCGGGGGGGGGGGGGGGGGGGGGGGGGAGCTTACTAGCTAAATGAAAGCTGGAAGCAGAAGCAAAGAATAACTCACACATGCTCGTGACTAGGAAGACATTTTTGAGCCACATTGGGCTCATTTTGAAAGAAACTACCCCAAATTTTCATATTGACAATGTCAGCTTGTCAGACCTGAAGAAGGTGTACTCTCTTCACACCTCAGTGGGCCATTCCAAGGAGAAGGGGAGACAAAGAAACACATGATTTCTGCTGGACCACAAATCATAATATTATCATCACAGTGAACAAAGGAAGGCTGAGTTCTACAGAGGCTGAGTGAGCAACCACCGCTCCCCACCGTACCCAGTTGAGAAATGCCCATGGCCAACCCCCCCCCCCTCCCACTTCCCCCTGGTCAAACAAGGACAAAAGAAGCTTCTGGAAGCTTCTGGTTATCACTGGGTTGAGGAAAACAGGGAAGGGAAGAGAATCACAAAATACCCAGGTATATCAGCTTTGTAATAGAGCCAAGAGGAATGGATAAGAATCCTTTCAGCTCAAGAGGGGCTAAACACACACACTACACACACACACACACACACACACACACCTATAAACATGCACACATACACATGCAATCATTCATATGTTCATGCATTCATATATTCACATACACACACATACACACACCACACAAACCACACACTCATCCTACAATTTGTGAATACAGGCAAACAAACTTCCTAACAGATGAAATCATTATTCTAACCTAGATCTACACTACCCTTTCTGAAATATCTGTTGCATTGAAAAAAATTGCAGCTATCTTTTAAACGAAGCTTATTATAGAAATAAAGATCTGAAGCTGTTCACAGCTTTGCCTGTGTTTTAGGGCAAACGTTATAAAAAGGAAGAAGGAAAAGAGTAGGAAAACAAAAGGCAGATAAAACTAGGGCAGAGAGATTTTACTGTGGAACACATAAAGTTATGACCCAGAATTTCTTCCAAGCATCGGAGGGATGTAATGAAAGTTTGTTCTCCATAAAATGTAAGAGCAAAGCAGAGATACAAGGGTTCATGGAATAAATAAAAAGACAACAAAAGGAAATGAAAAAGTAAGCGTGACAAGCTCAGGAAAGGAGGGAAAATGAAATTCTAACCTCACCTCCCATAAATGGAGGTCACATTAGGAGAAGGTGGTGGGAGGGTAGAATCCAATGAAGGTCCAGACAGGGATATGTAGAGCATGTGAGACAAGGGAAAAGAGAACTTACGGAGTGGAAAAGAGTAGAGATGTATACAGATAGAAGGGGATAATACTCAATTATGACACTCAAGACTTTTTCCCCCCTCTGAAATAAAGGAGGGTCTGACGCCACACATTGAGTAGATCTATTCTTGCCTGGAAATAATCATTGTGACTGATTCTAGGCAAAGAGACACTGCTGAGCCGGGCACTGGTAGCTCACACTTGTAATCCTAGCTACTCAAGAGGCTGAGTTCTGAGGATTGTGGTTCAAAGCCAGCCTGGGCAGGAAAGTCCGTGAGATTCTTATCTTCAATAAACCACCAGAAAACTGGAAGTGGCACTGTGGCTCAAGCAGTGGAGCACTTGCCTTGAGCTGAAGAGCACAGGGACAGCAGCCAAGCCCAGAGTTCAAGCCCCATCACCAACCAAAAGAAAAAAAAAAGACATCTGCAAGAAAATATGAAATCACTTGAGGGAGGAGAAATCAGTTATGGTTCAATGTTTCACAGCAATGTTCACCATGCGCATATGATTAGTCCATGCTTATTCAGCCAGTTTAGGAAGAAGAATCAGTGCAACTCATGTGTTTTATTCACAGTTAAGCTGCCAAATAAACAATTATTTTTAAAAGTGAAAATATTACTTGACATAAAATCGCACAAAAATTGTTTTTTGAAAGATAAATTTGAGGAACTGAGTGAATAGTAAATATAAACCCTGTAGACAAGTGATTGCTGCAAAATATTGAATCCATTTCAATGAGAAGAACATTTAAAACAACTGTGGGGATTATGAGTGCATGACATAAATTACAGCAATGGAGAGATTTTATCATAAACTTAGGAAGCCAGGATTGGAAGAATAGGGAATGTGAAGAAATGCCCAGTACAGTGATCTTTCTTCTCCAAAGTTTGTCAAGTGCAAAGATTCTAATCTGCACAAACACACATTTTTTAAACACTATAACTCAACAAGTACATTTACATTTATGAGGGAAAGTCTAGAATTAAGAATTCTGTAACAGAATTTAAGAACAAAATTATAGACAACTAACATCAAATCAAGGAAAGGAATGAGGAAAATAATATGTAAAAACATCATATTAATACTAGAGAGTCAATATGTAATCCATAAAAAATTTATTATACTATATAACACTAGAAGATCCCCTGGATTATATAAAGTTCACTTAGCGAGCAATGGAGCACACACACACTTTTCCCTGTTCTTCCCTTTAAAGAGAATAAAAGTTGTAGACAATACTGCAACCAACTAACTATAAAGATGTGGACTGGCAGAGATCACAGGATCCAAATGAGCATCAAGGTGGTGAGTTTGCTGTCTGTTCTATTTGATTTTTATGTCAAAAGACTGGCTGCTGGAAAAGCCCACAGTCCTGGAAGGACAATATAGATTTGTTTTTAAAAAGACATAAGTGTGCTTCCTTTACTCAGAAGACCAGAAATGAGGTCCACTGGCAAAACCAACACATACAAAGGCACGAACACAACAACTGGTTGTTATAAAGGATCATGGAGGTGAGATTTCTATACCTCATTTAAACTGGTAAAATGTTGACGCAGTCGACTGTAGAAAATCCTGTGCAGTAGTACCTAGATGAAAACCAGGTGTGTAAGCGCAGTCCTCAGACTGCAGAGGCAGGATCCATGAGTTCAAAAACAGCCTAGTCTTTGGAACCAGTTCAAAGCCAGCCTCAACCATGTATGGAAAACTCATTCCAAAAAAAATCTATGAGAAAAGCTAGGGATGGTGGCACCTATCTGTAATTCCATAAATTCAGGAAGATGAATCCAGAGAATTGTGAGTTTGAGGTTGTCCTATACAATTTAACAAGTATTTTTTCCTTTAAGCTGGGGGCCGAGGTTGGGGGGGGGAGGGTGAGGGGGAGAGATTTCATAGACAGGCAAGGTTGGTTCAATATTTGAGAACTGAGAAGAAAGACAAAATTGGGCATGATCACATTAACTAAGCTAGCAAGAGATTTGATGACTCAATTTGCCTTAATGATAAAATCCCCTAGAGACAGGAATTCCAGGGAGGTTTTTTTCAACTTGATGTGTATTTCACACACACACACACACACACACACACACACACACACACACACACACACACACACACACACACACACACACACACACACCTGGAAGTTTTCATCCTTGTCCTATGGTCTATAGGACAAGAAAAATTTTAGGTGACATAAAAATGTCAAGACTTTTTTTTTAACTAGAATATCCAGACTCTTGTATTGGGGGAGGAATTATGCATAGTAAAAGGCATCAATAGAGAACTAAGAAACAGACCTGTATGAGTATGAGCAACTGTTTTTTGACATTAAATTATTTAATGCTTGGAAGAATGTTATTTCAACAAATGGTGCTGGGGAAGTTTAGTAATTAGGAAACAGACTGTATGTATTCACACTCCCAGACATTGTACCCATAAGCTAAAGGAATAAAAACATAGACCACAGGATATCAGCAAAAAAATAAAAGCAACTGAAACACATTACCCAAATTAAGATAAAATAATCAGACAACTGAACTGCTACCTGCCTAGCAAAGTCAAAATCCTTCTCTTTGTTACTAAAGTGCAACTCTCCAACCAAATAAAGACAAGAAAGAGTCAGGCAGATTAAGCACCTGTCCGGTTTTGTGTTAAACAATACTTTAGGGCAAATTTAAAAGTCTGTCTAATATGATTCCTGCTAACCAGAGTAAAAATGCTCTAATATCTCTCCTGCTAACTAGAATTGAAAAAAAAATTGATTAGAAGTCAGATGTTCTAAATTTAAGTCTTGATTACCCTTTACCGGCTCTGAGCTTCAGCTTTCCCAAGAGTATGATAATAATACCGTTACCCACATCACAGAGGTATTTGTGAGCATTAAATGAGATAATTCATGTGGAAAATATCACTGTTAAAAATATTATAAACTGGAGGTCATAAATGGCAGGCCTGTTGCCAAATCTTAGCCACAAATGTGTTTGAATTGGCTGGCATAGCTTGGCTTCCATAGTGCTATAAAACAATTTTAATTAGTTGCCAACTTTCAAAGGTTGGGTAATCTTATATAAAATGGAGATTTTGAGTTTTCCTAGGAAAGAAATCATATTAGCTGGCAACATTGGAACCATATTCTTTGTGGTAAAGCCAACTAAATGTGAGGCTTAGTCTCTCATTAGAAGAGCTCTGCTTTACCATTGGCTGTTCAATCCATCAATCAATTATTCCCTCACCATACTCTCTGTATGGTCAGAGTAACCCGCTTGTCTGAATAGTACCTTTTAATTTGTAATAAGAAGTGCTTTTTTAGGTTTCAGCACCAAATATTAAATGATAACCTCTCCTTCGCTCTTCTTTATTAATTCTAAGGCATGTTATATAAAATACTGAAATTATCACTGTTCACTCCTAGGATATCTGCAGTTCTAGTTGTAGGCCAGCTCATAGTACAAGCTCAAAAAATACTTGCAGAGAGAATGAAGAATGAATGAATAAATGATGTATCTGTGACTATCTGTTGGTATTTAGTAAGTTCTTTGCATTAATTTTAACATTTTCTCACAATGTAAAATAGAGAAAATTGTGTATTCATGTGACCTTTAATACAAGCTGACATTTAAAACATAATTATTTTCGTGCAGAATGTCCCCAAACAAGATTGGTGCCAATTGTGTGCTTGTAAAAATGGTGGACTCTGCAATCCTGTAGATGGGAGTTGTACCTGTGGTCTCGGATGGACAAGAAATCACTGTGAAAAAGGCAAATTAATGGAAGTGGCGCTGTAGCTCAAATGGTAGAGCGCTCGCCTTGAGCTGAAGAGCTGAGGGACAGCGCCCAGGCCCAGAGTTCAAGCCCCACTACCGACAAAAAAAAAATTGGTAAAAGGCAAATTAATGTATTACCTTCTCTCCTTCCATACAAATCTTCTTGGGAGCATACTGCCATTGGCTGTTAACACAGAACAAAAACCTGTGAAGTAATGACTTTCCAATCAGTTTAGCCAACTTGCTGGTAATTATTATTGTGTTGCCAATAAAAATAGTGATATCACTATTGATTGATTGTTACTCATTCCTGGAATATCACATCTCTTCAGAAACTGAAATAATATGACTGTAAATGAGCTCCTCTGAAGCCTAAATACCACCCTTCTAGTCAGTTCTTAAACTCCAAACTTTTGTTCACAATAGGTTCCAGGCATGAGGCTGAAGAACTTCAGCCACCACTGAGGCCTTTGGGGGACACGGGGTGGAAGAGGTGGGGATCTAGGAAAAGCCAGTTCACATTACGAGTGTGCTCAGTGCCAGGCTTGGTGGAACATGCCTGCAATCTAAGCATCAGTGGGCTGAGACATGAAAGCCTCCAATTTCAGGTCACTCTGTGTTACATAGCAAGGCAGTCCCAAAGAATGTGGGCCTGGTGGAAGAAGTGTTGAAAAACCTTCCCAGAGGCTCTAAACTTCAGTTCATCAAGAAAAATGTGATCGTGTACCATTCCATATACAAAAAGTGTTATTTGTATTTATTTAGTATATATTTTACATATATATGTCATATATGTATGTGCATATATATATATATATATATGAATGTGATAAAAGCACAGTAAATCTACTGTTCAAGTATTTTATTACCTGTTATGATGTTGGCTTTTAATATTCACACTAAGATATTGATGATTAATTTTCTAATCTATGCAGTGTTTTACTAAAAGAATTTATCCTACATGTCTTTTTACTCACTTAGGCAATTAAGGTATGACTTTTTTCTGTTTTGAATGATAAATATAAAGTATTAATGACTTTCTAATATTGAATGCCTTACATTCTTAAAGTAAGTACTGTCTGGCCATGATAAATTACTTCATAATGTACTGTTGGATCTGTACACTTATATTTTCTTTTGTGATTTTTGGCATCCATATACATAAGTAAAGTGGAACAGTAGTTTTTTATGCAATGTTTGTCAAGTTTGGGAATTGATGTTATGCTCTCAATGAAATGCACTTGAACATTTCTTTCCTGTCAATGTTGTGGAACAGGGTAAGTAATAAGGCTCTGGCTTGACTAGCAAAGATTTGTAGAATTCCTCTGTGAATCTGTTACTGGTGTATTTTATTTTATTTTATTTTATTTTTTGCTTTTGGATGTGGTTTACTTAACTACAGGAGTTATTTCACTATTTTTTTCACTAAAATGGTCTTACTTTTTATTTCAAAGTAGGACAACTTGCTGAATATAACATATTTCATTATTTAAAAATCTTATTCTTATTACAATTTCTATAGTTATGTTATCTGATGGTCATTTCATCCACATTTTTTTGGTCGGTTGTGGGGCTTGAACTCAGAGCCTGGGAGTTGTCCCTGGGCTTTTCTACTCAAGGTTAGCACTCGACCACTCTGAGCCACAGTTCCACTCATTTCCACTCATTCCTCCTGCAATGCTTTCTCTCTTTATTTACATTTATCTCATTTGGTAAACTAATGTTTTGTCTGTATTCTTTTTAAAAATTGATTCTACTGATTTTTCTGTCTTTGAACTCATTACAAATTCAATCATCTTTCAATGAAAGCTAGTGTTATGTGTAACTTTTTCTTTGTTTCTCAGAATGTTCTCCCAGCTATTATGGTCCAGGTTGCCATTATAATTGTACCTGTTATAACAATGGGCTTTGCAACTGATTTTCTGGGAGCTGTAAGTGCCTGCAAGGCTACTTTGGACAAGGCTGTGCACACGGTAAGCATGGAAAGTAATTGGGTATAGTAGATTATCTTTAAGTTTGAAGCTTTCCAAGTGATTTGTCATAAAAACCACCTTCCTCTACCATCAACTTATATACATTGTTATATATATATTCTTGAAGTTCATTTCATAGATTAAAGTCTAGATGTGGACAAGTTCCAAGTTGATAAAACATCTTTTTGTCAGGAAAAGGTAATTAATACTAAGTTTTTTTGGGGGGGAGCAGTCTGGTCATGGGGCCTGAACTCTGGGCCTGGGTACTGTCCCTCAGTTCTTCAGCTCAAGGCTAGTGCTCTACCACTTGAGCCACAGCGCCACTTCCGGCTTTTTTCTTTTTGCTTATGTGGTGCTGAGGAATTGAACCCAGGGCCTCATGCATGCAAGGCAAGCGCTCTACCACTGAGCCAACTTCCCAGCCCTCAATACTAAGATTTTAAATGTACATTTTTGTAAAGAATCTAAGGCTTGGGAACCAATCAGTCTGGATAGTTACGGTTTTCCTTTTGCTCTTATCTTTTGTTTTCACTCCAAAATTGAAACAAGGGTAACAAGAGAAAAAAATATTTATTCAAAATTTATGAGTTTTATCTTACATACAGTGGGGTGACAAGGAAGTTTTGAGTAGATAAGAAATTTCACAGGCGAAATTACTCTGTAATTATTGAATATTTGATTACCACCAGCAATGGGTGGTTCTTCCCTCACATTGTGTGTAGGTGAGATAGTCTTGGATTTTTTTTCAGGATTAGAGTTAAGGAAAGTCATGAACAGAAAAATATTTTCAGAGAATACTTGGTGACGGGAGTGGACAGAGAAATAAAGATGACGAAGAAAACAAAAAAAATCCTAAAATGAGAGTACTTGCAATAACAAAATTATTTAGTGTTATTTATTAAAATGGAGACAAGGAAGACAACCTTTACGATATCAGTCATATATAAAGAGGATTAAATAAAAGATCTGATTTTCTGGTAATTCTCAATGGAAAAAAGTTTTACAAGAGTAAATAGGAGCAATCCGTATTATCTTTTCTTTTAATATTATCTTTATTGTCACTTCTTTACTATTTATTATTTTTCTTTACTATTGTTTACTTTATTAAGATTTGAATGTGTAAACAAAGACTATAAATATTATATACAACATATTATATATAATACACTGTATACTGTTTATTCATTTTATCTTCACTTTTCTATTCTCTGGTTGCTCTTTTCTAGTCACAACTCTGTCCTGGGTGATTTTAGGCTTCCTGGAAATTGTCATCGGTGTCTCAGCCTAAGCAAAGCCCATCCACACATGCCTAGAAAAAGGGGTGGGGGAGGAGGGTTTAATAGTGAGCACAACCTTACAGAAACCTCTAGTTACAAAACTGAAATCCTTGAAACACAGTCAGGCTTGTGCTTGTTGTACAGGTGAGTGTCTAGGCAGTAACAATTTATACCCGGAAAGAAATATTGAGACAATTCTACGTTGCACTTGATAGGCTACCCAAGGATATTTTTTAGAAGATTAAATTTTACTGACTTGGAAGCCCTATTTGCTCCTAAGAAGCTAACCTACCTACTGTGGCTGCATCCAATTTTTTGTCCTCTTTCCCCCTTTCCATTTATCCTCCCTCTTTCCCTCTGTATCCACTTCCCTCATCCACCTCTAGCACTGGAAGTGTAAAAAAGCTTCATCAGCACTGTCTTATTTATTTAAGAAAACTAATTCAAAATCGTTATCACTTAATTTAGCCTTGATCTGTACTTTGAAGACTGATTGTGCAGGTATTTAAGGTTAGAATGGATTTTGGTGACATCTTGGGCAAACAATCACATATCCTAACAAATAAATTTTATCTATCTGAAGATACTTCACATTTTCTTACAGATTTTTCTTTATACGAGTAAACTACTGACATTGTGCCTTCTTCATATAGATTTTTCTCTCCTCTCACTTGCTTTATTTACCCTGGTAAACACATACTCTAGAGAGTATCAGTTTGTTTCCTTTTGTCCCTTTATTCATTTATTTATTTATGAAGAACACTTCAGCCTGTCTGTTTTCTAGCATGCCCTCCTGGGTTTTATGGCTTGAATTGTGCTCACAATCTGTGACTTTGGAAACAGGGCCACTTGTGATGTGGCTAGTGGACAGTGCATCTGCCCAGCTGGTCTCTGTGGCAACCAGTGTGCACAAGGTGTGGCCAGGGCCTCCTAAACAGGTGAGTGCGAGAACACTGTGTGACATGAACTCTTCCCCTGAGGAGGAGGGGGAATAGGTAACCTAAGCCCCAAATCCATTGCCTCCATTTCCAACTTGCAC